>NC_142006.1:7553130-7753130 GCF_049901715.1 Pseudonaja textilis
TCATACACTGAACTGGAAATTAGTGATCTTGGTGACAAGGAGTTTGGGAATAGAGTGTAGGAAACGGAGCATCCCTCCTTCGGGGACGCTCACACCTGGGGGTTTTAAAATTGGTGCTTCTCGGGTTTCAAGGGGCGGGGTGTTAGCAACGCATAGTGGTAAAGTAGTGGATCAAACATGGAAAGCTTGCCTTGTCTCTGTGGAGATGCTCCATCATCCAGGTAAGGGTGCTTTTTCGAGAGACAATTCTTTCTTTTTCTTTGAAGATATTTCACTTCTCATCCAAGAAGCTTCTTCAGCTCTGGCTTAGCTAAATGTCTTTGGAGATGCTCAGTCATCCAGGTCATGCTTCTCCCAAAAGGTGCTTTTTCAAGAAGCCAGTGGAAAATTACAAACTACAGGGACGAGGAATGCTACTCAGCTGACCCTAAAAACACAGATCAACCTTCAGGGGGCCTCAAGGACTCTGTAAAAGCCACGCAAATGACCAGCTGTCTGCAAGGAATCTAAGTCCTTCCATTCCCCACCATCCAGTCAGAGCTGAAGAAGCTTCTTGGATGAGAAGTGAAATGTCTTCCAACCCCCGCCCCCAAGAAAGTCCAGTTGCCTCCTGAAAAAGCACCTGTGGGACCAGTGGTGTATTAACCAATAAGCAGACTAAACCTGTGCTTAGGGCACCAGGCCCAAAGGGGGCACGACAAAGTTGAGAATATGGCTTCGTTTGTACAGTAGGAGCCAAGGAGGGAGGCATCAAGATTTGTCGGTGCTTTGGGCACCAGGGAGCTTCCCATTTCATGTATTCATAATCACGTTTATACTTACATCTGTTATCTAATACATGCACGACAAATAAATAAAAATAAGTGAAAGAAACTGCCTAGACTATCGAAGAGAAGGATTTGGGAGGGATGTGACAACTGCCTGTCAGTTTTTGAGGGGCTGTCACAGAAGAGAAGGGATTGGTTTATTCTCCAAATCACCTGAGGGCGGGACAAAGAAGCTACGGATGGGAACCAATCAAGTACAGATCCAATCTAGAACGAAGGAGGCATCTCCTATCAATGGGAACGACTGATCAGTGGAATAGATTGCCTCCTGGAGTCGTGGGAGCTCCACTGGAGGTTTTCAAGAAGAGATCGGAGAGCCATTTGAAATGGCACAGGGTCTCCTGCTTGAGCAAGGAGTTGGACTACAAGACCTCTAAGGTCCCTTCCAGCCCTAGGATTCTATGATTCTAGATTGTCCAAAGTTTTGATTGGCAAAAAACAAACAAACATGTTCATTGTTTGGCCAAAGGTATGTGATGCGAGTTCAACAGCAATGCTCAGGTATTTCCCAACCTTCTCCTGCGTCTCTTAATTCCAGGGCATCAAAGAAAGTCATTTAGATAATGATAGCCTAAGAATTCAGCCACCTGTGGTTTTCTTTCCTCCTTCTTTATTATTATTTTTAACTCCCCAAATGCTCTCTCGGCCACTCCCGCCCCCTTTGTCCTCTCCCTTGGGGGGCAGAGGAAGAAAAATGGACAATTATTTCTCTTTGCGTTCTGCTAGCTGAAACAATAACTGGAGATTTTTGCTTCAAAACATGTGCACATCCCTTTTCGCCTTCTTTACATCTGATACAACAGAAATCTGGGAAAAAATAATTTCCCCAGATTGACTTTTTCTCCAGTGCAATCTTGGCCGAAGTGTGGCTGTGACATCTTTTCATTGATTATTATATTCCATCTTTCCTCTTGCCCCCACCCCAAATCAATGGCTAGAAAATTTAAAAGTCCCTCTCGTTGGTCGTTCCCCAATAATACATTTATAGCAAACGTTTTGGTACTATGTCTCTCTCCTACACTCCTCCCTCCCTCTCTCTCTCTCTCTCTCTCTCTCTCTCTTTTATTGATTTCAATAAAAAAGGGTAATTTGAAGATGGAGCGGGAGGTGTCACACTTGGAGGACAAGCGTTTTGCACGATGGATTCAGGGAAGTTTCAGAGACAGGAGGCACCGTGGACAAAAGGGCAAACACAGGGCAGAAAAAAAGGACACGGAAGAAGCGCCGGCTTATTTTTTCCAAAGCATTTTTATTTCGAGAGGTCAGCCCGTAAAGGATATTAAGGCAACGTCCTTCTTCTATGCTGCGAAGGCTGAGTTGCATCTGTCTAAAGCAGTTTAAACAAACAAACAAACAAACAAAAAGGCAGTGGGTGGGAAGAGGTGATATGGAGCTACCCTCTAGGAAAGAAATGAATTGATTTGAGTCCGGCTAACTTTTCAAGATTGATCGGACAAGCTCAGATAAATCCAGCATTGGTCTGGACACAGGTAAAGAACAGGCTTTGAAAAGAACGGATCCGAGTTTTAAAATTGACCTCTGAAGTGTGATATGGGTTTGAACGTCAGACACCAGTAAAATGCAGAGGTTTTGTTTTTACAGAATTAGCAAATAACAGAGTTAAGAAGGGACCTTGGAGGTCTTCTAGTCCAACCCCTTGCTCAAGATTGAGACCCTGTGCCATTCCAGACAAATGGTCGTCTAATGTCTTCTTGGAAACCTCCAGTGTTGGGGTACCCACAGCTTCTGGAGGCAAGTGGTTCCACTGATTTTAACTGTTGGTTCTCTCCGTGATCAGTTTCCATCTGTTGCGTCTTGCGCTGCCCTCAGGTGCTTTGGAGAATCGATTCACACCCCTCTTCTTTGGGGCAGCCCCTCAAATATGGCAAGACTGCTATCATGTCACCCCGGGTCCTTCTTTTCACTAGACTAGACATATCCAGTTCCTGCGACCATTCTTCGTATGTTTTAGCCTCCATTCCCCTAATCATCTTTGTTGCTCTTCTCTACACTCTTTCTAGAGTTTCAACATCTTTTTTTTTTAATATCACAGAGACCAAAACTGGATGCAATATTCCAGGTGTCCTTCTAAAAAATAAAAATCATGCTCAAAGAGATTGCATATCGTTTCCAAAAGACGCAGCTTAGAAAGAGCTATTCTTTGTCCAGTCTCTTGGTATGTGGCTTCTAGACACCAGAGACAAAATCCTGAGCTCCTTAAACTATTTAGCCATTTGGAAATATTAGCCTAAGCAGTTTTGAGTAATGGCTTGAGAAAGTATTCTCTTGGCTTTAGTTACTGTCTAGCATTAGTAACTGAGCCCCAGTCAAACAACTGATAAAAGCAAAGCATCTTAAAAGACAGAGCTGCGTTTGAATGCAACTTCCCTCCGGGCTGCATAAAGGAATTGCCCAAATTCAAAAAACTGGGATTAGGAAGCTAGTTATCTGGGTCTGTTTTTAAGAAGGAAAAAAAAAAAGCATTCTTCTTTCTCGACCAGGAAAACATACCTTGCTACAACATTCTTGGTTGTGGAGGATTTTTATACGTAGCTAACGAAGCATAGACAGCCCAGAAAAGTGAAAACTTAGGAAAGAATTATTATGGGGGGAAAAATACTGCATCCAGTTTGGATCACTACGATGTAAAAAAGAGGCTGAGACTCTATAAAGAGTGCAGAGAAGAGCAACCAGGATGATTAGGGGATTGAAGGATGAAACATACAGTGAACGGTTGCAGGACCTGGGCCTGGCTAGTCTAGGGAAGAGAAGGACCAGGGGAGACAGGAGAGCATCTTCTAGTGTTTGAGGGGCTGCCCCAGAGAGGAGGAAGGGGTCAAGCTGTTATCCAAAGCGCCTGAAGACAGGACAAGAAGCAATGGATGGAAACCAACCAAGGGGAGAACCAACCTAGGAGAAATTTCCTAACCGTGAGAACCATTAATCAGTGGAACTCATTGCTTCCAGAAGTTTGCATGTTCCATCATTGGAGGCTTTTAAGAAGAGACTGGGAAGCCGTCTGTCTGAAATGCTACAGGGTCTCCTGCTTGGGCAGGGGGGTTGGACTAGAAGACCTCCAAGGTCCCTTCCCACCCTATTACTCTATGTTCTATCCTTTCTTTCTTTGAAACCACACAATCACCGTGCATTCATAAAAGCAAGAGGAAGGACGTAAACCTTCCTCCTGCACACACAAACACACACATATACAAACTTCTTGGCTGCCTGTGATTTGGCACGATGTGAAGAAAGGAGGAGGGGAAAAAGAAAAAAGAAAAAGGACAGCTCTGCCATTCTTTTCTTTTTCCCTTTTAAATGAGCGCTTAAGCCAAGCCGGGATCAAGCCGGAGTTCACCTTATCAGCTCTTGTACTTCACCTGGAGGCCGAGTTATTGATAACTCTGTCATCCTTCCTAATATTGGTGGGTTAATAGCACTTGCTGATTAACCCACTCTCGAGCTATTAACTGCGTTCCTTATCCCTTCTCCAAAGGAGAGACAAAGGCTGCCTTCAGGGGACCCGAAGCCAAAATTGTTGGCTGGCATTTGGAGGGGCTGAAAGACACAACTGTTACACTTACAGGATGCTCCGAAGCCAGGGGAGAACCGAAATGTCAAAGGTTACCTGGCGGTGTTATCTGAAAACGGGCGGCCGGCCGAGGGCCCCCCCCCCGCCCCTCTCCGCGATGACAGAAGCTTGCAGAGAAATTACAGAAAATTGCCTGTTTTGTCAACATTTTTTTCCCTTCTCTCGAGAGGTTTAAGGGAAGAGAAGCATCCTGTTTCAGGGAGTTAAAGAGCCTCAGTTCTCCAGGAACCAAAGGACAGACGGTCTATTATTTCCACTATGTAAAAAAGTGATATTTTATATCATTCCTTTGAGTGATTGTTAAGTGACTGGAGAGCAGCTATGACATACAAGATAATCCCGGGAATATTTCCAGTTCTGAGTGAGACCTTCTCCTGATCTGTCAAGAAACCCAATCGTTTTCTGATTCTCTTCCTCGTTGGGATTAAAAAAAAAAGAAATCCCCACCATTTTTATCCCAACCTGAATATGGAGAAGATCTCACTTGAAAGGCATGGAACAAATAACGGAGGGCAACCAGCTCTAAAGAGGCAAAGGAAGAATGTCAAGAACTTGGACCGGGCCAGGTCTGAGAGCAGAAACAGAGATGGTCCTGGATCCACTGTGCAATTGTCTAGGTTGTGTTGTGATGAGAGTTTCTCTCCACGCAGTAGACTTGTCCTTCAGGTAGATCTATAAGCCATTGTCCATTGTTCCCTAGATTGGGAGGTTGAAATGAAGACGAAACCATTGACATTCCCAAGACCAACCATGAGAAGAATCTCTTATCTCTCGGTGGCACAGCTTCAAGGAGAGGACCGCTCATGTTGTTAGTAATATAGGAAATATTTCCAAGCCAACTGTCTCAAGAAGTGCGTTTCTTCTTGCTATTGGTGCTTGGAAACTTAATACCTGTAAGCCACCACCAAGCCTCTATGGTCTTCTTCTCCCCTTCCCCGATTTCCTTTGGTCTAGAAGAAAGCTTGAAGTTGCAGGGAAATGGGACAGGGCATTCTCTCCCCCCCAAAGAGAGACTCCAAGCTAAGCCTATAAGACGAGTTGATGATTATGACTCATTTAGAACAGTGGTGACTTGTGCCTGATGGGATGTCACTCCTCCCATGTTCAGAAATGTAATACGCCACCCACGTGATTGATGGCTTGAGGTGTTGACAAGGTAGCTCACCTTATGACCTCTACAAGAACAGACCTGGACACAAGCAACCTCTTCTTCTCCTTCTCCTCCATCACAGCCAGGTATTCAAGTTCAGAGACACCCACACATGGTTGCTCAAAATAGAACCAAACCACAAAAACCATAGGATTTCCCCAGGTATGTTCCCAGGAAACCTTAATAAGATGGTCTTGAAAAGTCAGAGCCCCCCCTAAGCAATCCGATGCCCTGTGGATCTATTGGCGATGCCTATTTTACTCTCTAGGCTAATCCTTTCACCTCAACAAATCTTGTTGAAGAAAACTCTACGAGAACTGTCCTTTTTGTTTCTAAACAGCTTCTGAAACTTGACCCAGAGCCTGGGAAGAACCCTTTTAAGTGATCTATAATTTGTTCAGCATCTGAGAATTTCACGTCCCCTTGGTCTAAATCATGGGCCTACACCCCCACACCCTCCAAGATCTTAACCTTAAATGATCAATACAAACCGAGGTTATTGGTTCTTTGTTTCGGGTTTGTCCTCACTCCTCTGCTCGACGTTGATGATGCCATAACGGTCGGTTTTGGCAGGAAAATAAAAGTTTTTTGCAATGAAGGGACTCTTCCAATACAAAAAATCCCCGACTCACTCGTTGGCTACGCTACGGAGCGTCTTGTGGGCAGTTGTGCATTTTAGTGTTGGGATGGGAAATATATCTATAAAAAGAAACCAGATTTGCAGACTGGGACAATCTGTACGGGCAGGGAAGTGTACTGCTCCTCTTTAGGGTTTGGAAAATTGGCGTGCAAATGTCTCATTGAATAAATGCATTTTCTAGCGCACTATATAACGAACCAGAGAGCTAATCTGGGGTAGTGGTTAAGGCATCAGGCTAGAAACTAGGAGACTGGGAGTTCTAGTCCTGCCTGAAAGCCAGCTGGGTGCTTGTGGGCCAATCAACTAGGAGATGGTGAGTTCTAGTTCTGCCTTAACATGAAAGCCAGCTGGGTGATTTTGGGCCAGTCACCAGGAGATGGTAAATTCTAGTTCTGTCTTAGGCGTGAAAGCCAGCTGGATGACTTTGGGCCAATCACCTGGAGATAATGAGTTCTAGTCTCACCTCAGGCATGAAAGCCAGATAGGTGAGTTTAGGCCAATCACCAGGAGATGGTGAGTTCTAGTCCTGCCGTAGGAATGAAGCCAGCTGGTGGACTCTAGGCCAGTCATTCTCTCTCAGCCCTAGTCCTCCTCCTCCTCCTCCTCCTCCCAAATCAAACTCTCTTCCAGCACTGATGATGTTACCTAGCTGGGTCATGAAATGTCTGCAAGCAAACACCAAAGCTCTGACGGCACCTCATGTCATCCCTGAGCTGCAAATATTCTCCTTTATTAAAACCAACGTGCCTTTTTAAAGGATTCCTAAGCCCTCTATAAAACACCCCAACGGGTCAGAATACCGATTAACACACACACACACACACACACACCGTAGATGGCAGAAGAGAGACCCCTATCTGGGTAAACGGGAGCAGCCCCCAATTTCAGCAGAGGCTGCCTCCAGATCGCCAGGGCTGTAAATGTGGAGCCTGAACGCAAAGATTAAAGACAGATGAAAGTTATTAATTAAATCCTCCCAACATGGGAAAAAGGGTTTGGAGGCACATTCCTGCATCCCAGCCTGGCTGGGGAAGGTGCATTTTTTCCCATGCTCTTTGATCTCTGTTTCCCCCCACCCCCACCTGTTCCTCTCCCCCTCCAATGGGGTAACCCCCCAATAAAGCTTTGCTTAATAACTTCACACATCCGAGGAAAGACTTCGGAGCGCAGGGGTGGGCGTGCTTGCCTCAGTGCTGGGCTCCTGGGCTTAAAGATAGATTCCTGATGTTGCAAGGGGTTGTTGCTTTTATTCCTGTAAATCAGTCCCACATTTCTCGAGAGAAGGGGACAAATTGCATTAGTAATGCCCCACCGCTGGCTGCGGAAGGCCCACTGATGGCCGTGGGCTGTTTTTTTTAAAAAAGTAAAAAAATAAGCAGGGACAATGACGACTTTTGCCGGAGGAAAAAAGCTGGGAGAAATCTCTTCTCTCGTGGGAATTGTTTTGTTGTTGTGGATTGAACCTCCTGGGATCGTTTTCCCCACCTGCCCCGATTTTTTTTTATTTTCAGAGAGAAGCAAGAAACAGCAAGCGAGGCAGGCATGAAGTTGTGGGTGCAGAGGAGGAGGAGGAGGAGGAAGAGGAGAGGGAAAGAATGAGGGAGGAAGAGGAGGAGGAGGAGAAGGAAAAGGAGAAAGAGAAGGAAAAAATGAGGAAGGTGGAGGAGGAGGAAGAAGAGAATGAGGAAGGAAAATGAGGAGGAGACAGAGAAGGAAACGGAGGAAAAGGAGAAAGAGAAGGAAAAGGAAAGAAGGAGGGAGAAGGAGAAAGAGAAGGGGGGAGGAAAGAATGAGGAAGGAGGAGAGTGCTAGCCATGTTGCAGAACAGGCAATAGGCAAAGTGCTGGACTAAGGGAAGTTACTCAAATATTATCATAAGTCAGATGAGGGTTTAACTCTATTATCCAGAGCTTTGCTTTTCTGGGTTGAGGGGGGTCAAAAGTACGGCCGGACTTGGAGAAACACCAGGGCTGTTTTGAAACCAAATAATTCCTCATCTTCAATGAATGTCGGGCGCAACACACACAAGCCGTGGAAGGTAGCTCTTCAGAGCCGCTGATCCAAGACTTGCTCCCCATACACCAGCCTCCTCACCTTCCCATAGAAAACCTTAGCGCCCTCCACCTAGGCTGGACTTCAACTCCGATCATCCCAACACATTTGAACCTGAACGTTTCACGCCTCTGCTTCGCCTTCTTTTAATTGGGGTGCTTCTGACATACACCAATGGATTCTACTTTCATTCACCGACGCACCCATCTCATCCTTGGGTCTTCCTCCCCACCCGCCAACCTGGAATTAAACCATGGGGAAGAAGAATATAGAAAGGCAGATAAATTCTACATTGTAGGTCACCAAGGCTGAATTTCAAGTTAATGGAGATATTTTTCCTCGCCACAAAGGGGCAGCCTTGTATGTCTCTTAGTCTTTGCAAAATTTCCCTATCGTTTAGTTAACTCTGGGTGATGATGGTCACCAACCATCTTACTTTTTAATTCACATCGGTAGTTTTCCTGTCCAAAGCACTCAGACTGCCGCCCCTTGTTGTCGTTGTATAGGCAATACCGGAACGCCGATTAATGAATAGCTACCATTCTCAGTCGGTTCAACTATCGTCCTAAAATAGAATCAAAATCACGTGAAGGATTAGTACCGCTTTGTAAAACCTTAGTGAGGCCACACCTGGAATACTGCATCCGGTTTTGGCACCACATTACAAAGAAGCATGTCGAGGCTTTGTAAAAATTGACAAGAAAAAAAGAGCAACTAAGAAGATCGAAGGCCTGGAGACGGAAACGTAGGAAGAACAGTTGCAGGATTTGGATATGGTGAGTCTAGAGGGAAAAAAAAGGACCGGGGAGGGACAAGATAGCAGGATTCCAGCATTTGAGAAGTTGCCACGAAGAAGATTTTATTTTTCAGAACACCCAGAACAAGAAACAACGGATGGAAACTGACCAAGGAGAGAAGCAACCTGGAATTGAGGAGAAACTTCCTAATAGGGAGGACAAATTAACCAGTGGAACTGCTTGCCACCAGAAGTTGTGGCTGCTCCGCAGGGGTGGGATTCCACTGATATAACAACCGGTTTGGTGATCACACATGCTCCGCACTTCAAAAAAGCTCGAATACTTACCTTCTTCTGCAGTCCCTGGGAATAAAACAGTGGAGGTGCAGCAAACCGCTCTGATGCGTGAATCAGCTGCGCTCTTTTTTTTTAAAAAAGGGAAAATAAAGTACAGGAAAGATCGGGGCGGAGGGCGCGGGCCCACATGCTTGTTGCAGCCAACCGGTTCTCTGCCAGCTGATCTTTGGAGCAAGGGGTTTGCCCGAACCGGTCTGAACCGGTAGAACTCCATGCCTGGTGCTCCGTCACTGGAGACTTTTAAGAAGTGATTTGTCTGGAATGGTAGAGGGCAGTGGTGCTATTCTACCGGTTCGGCCTGGTTCTGCTGAGCCGGTAGCGCCGGTAGCTGCTTTGGAAGCGCAGCTGCTTTGTACGGCACAGCTGCTGAAGCGCCCAGGAGAGTACAGACTAGCGGGAGGCGACGCGGAAAGCCACCGAGCCTGCGCAAAGGGTGCGTTTGGCTAGCACGTCCACCAAGCCATGCCCACCTAACCGGTGGTGAGCATATTTGAAATGCACCACTGGTATTCACAGGTCTCCTATCTGAGTGAGGGTTGGAGTAGAACAGTGATCTGGCATGGTGTGCGTGTGTGTGTGTGGTGTGTGTGTGTTGAGTGGCAGCTGTGCCACTCCATTAGTGCAAGGGTTAGGGTTACGCACCAAGTTCCATTTGTGCAAGTGGAAGGCGGGTGGATAGAGGATTGTAAGAAAGGACTAAACAGAGATGCCGAGGGTGTCTCACCCCCACCCCCAGGCCCCCAAAGTTTATTTGAATAAAGACGAACCTTTGAAAAATGTGTTTCATTTGGGCGCCCAGGCGATCAAAACCCGATTATCTTTGTACAGTAGTTACGAGCGTGTTACGTTGTAAGCTTAGGACTTGCTGGTATTTGCGTTGTGGATGTCCAACGGCCCTTTCACGCTAAACCTATTAGGGCAATTCTCTCCTTCACAGTTTCCTAAAGATTCCTTGGAGAATTCTGAAAAGCAACGGGCTCTTAATACTTTAAGATCAGGCCTGATTTGTTACAGACAGCCCAGAAAAGTCAACTATCTAGGGCTCCGTCATGAGGTTCGGTCGAAAGCTGGACTTCCGTGCGTGGCTCTCTGTGTCTGAAAACTTACCCCAAGTTCCACAGAGTCTGCGAGCGGCTCAAGAGAGCTTAGCTGAAATTCGAACCAGGTGCTTCCCGAGGCCTACAAACCCACCGGCCTTCCTTTTGTCTGTTTGGAGAGCTTACGAATCTTGGATGGAGAGAAAAGGTTTCAGGAATAAGAATCTCTGCCTCAGCCTTGGGAGATGGTTGCCCTCCAAACGATTGTCCTGGCAGGAAAGCAGATTAGAGAAAGATGCTGAGGGATTGAATCAAGACATTGCCCTGGAAGGAATAATTCTCCGGATGGGGCAAAATAATCAGAGGAATGAAAAATTATTTCAAGGTAGAGCTTTAACAGGCAGGAAGCCAATTTCAGCCTAAGGGAGCTACTACTGATGTTCATGTTGCAATCCATGCAACCCTTCATAAGTATGGTTATTGCTTCTCCTTCTCCATATTTCCCCTTTCCTCCTCTACCCCTTTCTTCTTCTTCTTCTTCTTCTTCTTCTTCTTCTTCTTCTTCTTCTTCTTCTTCTTCTTCTTCTTCTTCTTCTTCTTCTTCTTCTTCTTCTTCTTCTTCTTCTTCTTCTTCTTCTTCTTCTTCTTCTCCTTCTCCTTCTCCTTCTTCTCCTCCTTCCCCCTCCTCCTTCCTCCAGATTTAAGTTTTGATGTCCCACAAATGAAAAAAAAAATTATGAACTTCAGTAAGATATTCCTCAAAACAAATGAAACATTTGTTACGCAGCTTTTCTGGCCAAATCTAACTTTTACTGTTTGAAATTCCTTCCCGCAGTTGGAGTTTATGTTGACTTTCTTCTTCTTCACTATTGGATAGCACCGCATTCCATTTCAAATTTCCAGTTTTTGTTGTTGTTGTTTTTAAAATGATCCATGGCCTTTATTATTGTACCCCCACCTCTCCTCCCCCCGCCAAAATTCCCCTCTACCAATTTTCATTTCTGACTGGGATTTTCTGTGTATATTAGCAGATTAAACAAAAAAAAAGTCAGGTCAAGGAAAACTTGAATTCAGTACAAAACTCCCAGATTCTTCAAGCGCATTCAAAGGTCTCGATTTCATCCAAACTTAATCGATATATTTCGTTTCTCCTTCTGCCTCCTGCTTCATTTCAAGCCAAGAACCAGCCACCGTTTGAGTGCTGAGTCCATAAATGGCCGCTTTCACTCCTGACAATGGGTTACAGAGATCTAACAGTTAATTCAGAGCTACTGAATAGAAGGAACGGCCTACTGTTTATACCACCAATTATAATTGTTTTTAGAGGTGGGTAATGTTCTCCCTCCAGCTACCCCCAGCTGGAAAGACAAGTCGAGCTTTAAAAATGAAAGCATGGGCTTAACACATTGAGAGAACCGTTGCCAAAAATCGAGGCGCTTACGCCTCCGTGTGCATTTGACGAGTGGGGAAAACTATTTAGCAGGCAGACCTGAGGCTGTGCTCACTTCCGGGAGATGCTCCCAGGAACGGGTGAAGCCATTCTCCCGTAGCCACATCTTTATTTATTTATTTCGTTCTATTTATTTTGTTTGTCAAGCATGTATAAGAAAACAAGTATAAGTATGAACATAACCTGCAAACATGTAAGTATAAACAGGGACAAGTATACCTATAATAAATGAGTACGAATATATGGAACAGTAGGACAGGGATAGTAGGCACACTGTAATGCACTTATGCATGACCCCTTTAAGGACCTCTTAGGAAGGGAGTGAGGAGGTCCATGGTAGACAGTTTAAGGTTAAAGTTCTTTTTTGGGGGGTGGAGGGTAGGTTGAGAATATAACAACAGAGGCAGGTAGTGAGTTCCAGACACTGACCACTCTGTTGCTGAAGTCGTAGTTTCTCCAATCGAGTTTGGAGCGGTTTACTTTGAGTTTGTATCTATTGTTTGCCCGTGTGTGGTTGTGGTTGAAGCTAAAGTAGTCATTGACGGGTAGGATGTTGTAGCAGACAATTCTGTGTACTAAGCTTGGGTCAGACCATGGGCGGTGTAGTTCTAGGTTGTCCAGGTCCGAAATTTCAAGCCTGGTGGCATAAGGTGTTCTATAGTGAGCACTCTTCTCGTGAAATACCTCTGGACTCGCTCATTAATCTCGTTAAAAGGAAAGGAGAAAGGAAAGGGAAAGGAAGAGGAAGAGAAAGGAGGGGGAAGGAAAAGAAGGAAAGAGGAAGGCAGGGGCTAAAAAGAAAGGGGTCTCCAATGCAAGAGTTGCTCTTCAACCACTTTTGCCCTCGGAGAGAATTCTGCTTTATTCTGCCTCTTGGGTTCTTGGCTTAACATGACGGGAAGGGGGCTCTGCCGCATTCTGTCCTACCCAGTTTTCTTTCTCCCTGGCTGAGAGGGACCTAGGAGAGGATAGCTTTTTAAAATTTATTTATTTTAAAGGCCTCCGTTGGGTTGGTGCATTTTGCTGAAGCTCCCAATGATGCCTTGGAAAAAAAAACAAACCCTGCCTACTGCAATCAATACTCTACACTCATGGGGGGAAAAAAAAGGCCATCAATCGGTGAGGAGAAATCGTGCCGAACCCATGGCTTAAAGCAATTTAAGGAAGGGGTTTGATTTACGGGGCAGTGGAATCCTGACGTTGGCTGAATCGTTCGTTCAATAATTTAGCAGCTTCCAAGGTTCTCATCTTCCGGCTTTCTTGGTGGCCTGTTTCCCATCCATTGGTGGCAACCGGCTACTGTCCAGGACTGTCCTCCTGTTTGACGGATTGGTCACTTTGGTTTGGCCATAAAAGCAGCCTTGGTGATTTCTCTCTTTCCCTCCCCCTTTCTCCAATAGATAAACTATAAAACGGGATTAGAAAAGAGATTCGGAGAAGCTCAGGAGATTCGGCCATTCTTCTGCAGGATGCAAAGCTCAGTGGAAATTAAGGGTGGACCCATTTGCTAACTAAGGATGAGCAAAAATTCTCTGCGTAATACCCTGTTTTCCCGAAAATGTGACCTTCCCTGAAAGTAAGTCCTAGCCTGATTTTTACATATGTGCCCAATATAAGCCCTATCCTCAAAATAAGCCCCAATTAAGATTCCACCCACTCCAGAGTAGATGGGTAAAAATTAAGCTGGGATGGGGATGTGTGGAGCTGTCCTACTACTTACCTTTGGACAGTGAGGTTAGTCAGGGGATGACATCCCCTGAATATAAGACCTGGCGCCTTTTTGGGTGGCAAAAAGAAATATAAGACAGTGTCTTATTTTGGGGGGAACACAGTATTCAGGTTTAAAAACTCTTCCCCACCCCCAACCCCCCAGCCTTCAAGTGAGAACTCTGGTGAATTAGGCTGGGACTTTTATTTTAGCCTTTTTTATTTGGAGCACAGGGGAGAACATTCTTGGGGTCCTTATTCTCTCCATACTGGGAATCAGCAGTATTGTAGCCAAACTTCAGCTGTGTAATTTTTGGGAAGAGTTGGGAGTCCATCAAAAATGGAGCTGGAGATGATTTGCAAGCTGTATATGACCCCTGAAAGCACCCTGTGAGGTAGACCCCCACTGTGCTTGTTTTATCAACTAGACTCTTCAAGGCTTCATTGCTTCAACTCAAGGCATGACAGCTTTTCTTTTCTTTTTTTCCCCCCTGCATCACTCGGAAGAACAAGGAAGAACAAAGTCCAGTTGCCTTTCAAAAACAACAACAACAAGAAAAGCACCTTTGGGACAAGGCTAATAGTGACTCAACTCTTTCTCCGTAGGATCTGAGCCAAGGAGATGAACAAGCAGAGGAAAATCCCAGCTCTCCAGCTCTCCAGCGCGGTGCATCTGCTAACGGTTAAGCATTTTCCGCCTAATGCTGTCACTTGTCTGCAGCAGGGTTGGAGAAAGCTCTGTAGCTGGAGGGAGCCCCTTTCTACCCCCTCTCCTGTCTCTTTCAGATATGTAAAAAGGGAAAGAAAAAAGAAAAATATATATAAACTTTTGCTTCTTGGAGAAGGGATGCTTGGTTTCTCTCTCTCTCTCTCTGTCTCTCTCTCTCTCTCTCTGTGTTTCTCTAAGGCTCTGGCTGTGTTTACAGGACCTTGACTTGAACTCCAGAAGTCTTTGCTGAGTGAAGGTATGAGACGGTTTGGCAGGAAAAAGCTTCAGGAAGAAACTTTTAAGTCTTTCTTCTATTGGAGTTGCTTTTCAACTTCCATCAAAACCTTGGATCCGATCCATGGTGGAAATTCCAAGGATAAGTACAGCATCTGGTGGGAAGCGTTTGGAAGAATTATTTTTTTCAGGGTTTGCCCCCTAGGAAAAAAAAAAGGGCCAGCATTGCTTGACTAATAGCTACAGGAAAGGTGACTTGTGCTCAGGACCAAGATGGCGACAGACCCGTAGACGTTGTCCTGGCTACAATCCAAATTTTGCTCACTGTACATTTCCCTAACCAATTGGGACGTTTAGAGTTTAGAAAGGGAGAGGGGAATAGAGAAAGACACTCAGGGAGTCCCTCAATCCCAGATAAAATCTAGATGGTATTCCCTGCTAGACCGCAATGTCATAAGTCATAGAATCTTAGAATTGTAGAATCATAAAATCACAGGATCAATCATAAAATCACAGGGCCGGAAAGGACCTTGGAGGTCTTCTAGTCCAACCCCCCCCCCCTCAAGACAAGAGGTCCTTATATCATTCTGGACAAATGGCTGTCCAATCTCTTCTTGAAAACTTCCAGGGATGGGAGCACCCACAGGGGCAGGAGGGAAACTGTTCCATTCATTAATCGCTCTCACTGTGGAAAATTCGTCCTTATTTCTAGACTGGATTGTGCTCTGACAAGCTTCCAGTTGCTTCTCGTTTGGTCCCCAGATGTACGGAGAATAAATCCTTTGAGGGCTAATCTCACTTCAGTTTAGCCTGTTGGGCAACCCGGTCGTTGTGGCGAGGAAGCCAAACTTAAAAGAATAAGTTTACTGGATATGTCATATTGGCACAGGCTGGTGAAAACCAACTCAAAACATTCCCACAGTTTTCACCTAATGAAAAATAAAAGTTTGTCACTTTCCCAAAACAGCCACTCACATGGCCCAATCAGGATACAGTCCAGTTGCTAGGTGACATCAAGCCCCTCCTTCTGAGCACCTGCAGGAATGTCCTTGGTTCCCAAGAGAAAGTATTTTGTTTTGACTACAACACCCCCAACTATCTCTGTTCCCCCTTCCTTATCCCTCAGCTCCAGTGTGTCACCTCTGAAGTCTCAAAATTGCTTTGGTCAGGCCAGCTTCAGGGTTTATACCGGTCATTTCCAGCATTTGTGGGCATTGTGATTTGTGTTGTTTAGAGGGTCGCAAGCGTTCCTCTTGATGCTTTGCCAGAGATGTTGTCGAAGCAACCAAGAAGAGTGAGGAAGTCAGACGTTTCAATTGCGCACAAGATGCAGGCCTCTTGCTGTGTTTGGCGAGGTTTTCTTCGCTCCATTCATCAGCCTGAAAAATGTTCATCTGGAGATTACTTGCATTTCATTTGTGCTCTAACCCACCATCTCAAACTTGCTGAACTCTTAAGTAGGAACAAACAAACAAAAGGAAAGATCCCCTTTGGGGATCTTTTGTGAGGCTGATAAAGTATCTGTGATTCTTCCTTGGCTTTGAGCAGAAGAAATCCAGGGTTCTTTTTTTTTTTAAAGTCAAGATTGCTTAACAAGCTATTTTTCTGAGGAAATCTGATTCCACCCGCCCCTCTTTCCTGCTCAAATGGGAGTGCATAATCATTTTTGGGGGCTGTGGTGGGATTTTGCTAACCCTTTGATATTGTGAGAAGGTCATCTCCAGTGTGCGTGGAGCCAGGAAAAAAAAAGGGGGCACAGATACACTGGCAAGTAGCCTCAAGAGCTCTCAGAGAGAGTGCTAATGACCAGATGACTGCAAAGAAATACAATCCTATCAGAACTGATCCTTCCAGCCCTCTGCCATCAGGAACTATTGAAGCTTCAAATGAAGGTATAAAAACAGATGTTGAGACTCTGGAAAGGGTGCAGAGAAGAGCAACACAGATGATGAGGGGACTGGAGGATAAAACATACGATGAACGGTTGCAGGAACTGGGCCTGGCTAGTCTAGGGAAGAGAAGGACCAGGGGAGACATGACAGCAGCCTTCCAATGTTTGAAGGGCTGTCACAGAGAGGAGGAAGGGGTCAAGCTGTTCTCCAAAGCACCTGAAGGCCAGACAAGGAGTAATGAAGGTCATCTGGTCCAACCCCGACTCCCCTGCCCAAGCAGGAGATCCTATACCACTTCTGACCGATGGGCAGTCCAGTCTCTTCTTCTCCAGGGATGAAGCTCCCACAACTTCCGAAGGCAACTTCTGTTCCACGGGTTGATTGTTCTCACTGTCAGAAAATGTCTCCTTATTTCCAGGTTGAATCTCTCCTTCCTGGATTGTTACGGTATCCCTGCCTTCCCTCACAACGCAGAAGGCATAAGAAGGATTACAGATTCGATCACCCTAGGCGAGGGAGAGGCCGGGAGAGGCCTTTTGAGCTGGGACGGTCTAGCTGACCTTCCAAACTCTCTTGGATCTCTTCCCGCAGGTCGTTTCGTGCAACCTTTTGCCATCGCTGGTGCTTTTTCTCATTTTTGAGACTTGGATCGCAGCCCAGGAAACTTTTCAGGTTTAAAAAAAAAACTCCAGCCCGATCCAGGTGTGTTTGCAGCTGGAGGACAGTCACCTGTTCAGAGCAACTGTAACCCCTGTTGGCTTCCTTTTATCTGAAACGGGTTTTTTTTTTTAAAAAAAAAAGTTTGCATCAAACAAGAAGAAAAAAGAAATAAAGAAAAAAAGGAGAGTGAGGGGAAGAGAGAGATCAGGGTTGGGTACGCTAGAGGCTTCCCTGCAGTGAGTTGGCCACTCTGGAAGAAAAGCTCTGCACGAACTCAGAGGTAATCTTCTCTTTTCTCCCTTCATTGAAAACCCTACGTAACACGGGAGTGGAAGCCATCAATGTAAAACTGAGATTCTCTGTTTTTTTTTTGTTTTTTTTTCCTGAATGGAGTTGAGGAATTCAACCGGATCAAATTGGACATTCTGTGTGGATCGGGCTAATTGGGAGTCATTGGCAAGGGTTCAAATCCCCTTTTCTTCCCTGTTGAATTGGGGCAACGGAGTGGAATTGCCTCTCCGGCGTGTTTTGATGAGTTGAAGTGGATTAGAGCGGATTGGCCCAGATCTATTAAGCCATGCTGTTCTCTCTCTCTCTCTCTCTCTCTCTCTCTCTCTCTCTCTCTCACACACACACACACACACACACACTGTTTTAAAGGAGGCTGCTGTGGGATTTGTTTCAAATGTTTTGGAGCTCACCGTATTGGCAAAGTTAGTGGGAGCAGTGCTAACTGCTGACATTTAAAAAAAAAAACTTTCTGGGCCTTAAAAAAAAAACAAAATCGGCATGGATTCATGTCCTTCTAGTTCTAAGAAAGACAGCGCATTATTCACAAGCAGGGCTTGTTCTTGAGGACTCCTGCTTTTATCACCTGGGTTGGGTGCAGCATGATGTGTGACCTTCAATTCGTGCATAACTAAGGAGTCACCTTGTATTTTGACACTTCTCTTCATACAGGGAAGCACAGGGGTGGATGTCTCAGAGCCTACATTATTGCCAATCGTTGTTGTTGTTGTTTTCCTTTCACTCAAAACCCAACTTGGCCTCCTATGAGAAACCGAGGTCTCGTAGGAGAGGGACTCCTCACTTCCTTCTCCCAGGCGAGCCTGCTTGCTTTCTCATTTTGTTTTGGGAAAGCAATCCTTCAGACATAACAATACAGCAGTGTCCGAGGTCCCTTCGTGTACGTTCATTAGTCAGCGATAGCTTGGGTTCCAACATGTGGCCTGAATTTGAGAAGGTGGGTCTGGAAAGGGTTGAATTGATGGAGCTTCCTCAAGGAACACAACGCTGCACTCCAGGGCAGACTTGATCTCAATAGGGCGACTTCAAATAATTTTAGATCAATAAACAGGGCCGAGGCAGGGTTGATCTAGTTTCCCAGAAAACACCTTGGTGGTCTTACGGCGAAGGGAAAACGGCTTGGGATTTGTTTTCATTTGGGCAAACACCTCGTCAGCTTTGGATAGAAAGGCTGGGTGCCTTTGACCGCCCCCCACCCTGCCCTGCCCCAATTAAGCAGCAAAAGTACAAGAGGTCTTCTTAAAAGGAGAAAAACGAGGCCACAGAACAGGGTGGTGGTGGTGGAGGAGGAATATTTTAGAGTGTGTGTTTTTGATAAGCGTGATATAAAGGCCGCCTATTAATTCTAACAGAATGCTGGGATTGAACTCGCCTGCTGGGCAGCTGCAAGCCAAATACATTGTGAGTCTTGTTCTCCGTGGAGGACAGCTGGACAAATCAGATTTCGTTCGGTTTTCCCACTGGAATGGATGGTTTGGGTCCACTCCTACCTCCACTGTTCTGGCAACAAGTCCTTATTTCTGTTCATTGTCCAATTCCTTGGTCGGTTCCGCCACCCTTCTCTAATATTCGTATTTCTCCACTTTGCAAGCAATTTCCCACTCGTTAGCCTTGTAGGTCTATGAAATGTGTGTTTCGCTATCCTTCGCTTTTCCTCTAATGGAGCTGCCTGGCAACATCTGGACAAGAGGAGCTGCCAGCTTAGAAGTAGGCTCAACTTATATAATTAGGAAGACAAGGGGTACATTTGCACTTATATAGCGTATGCATCGGACACAAATTCCTTGTGTGTCCAATCACACTTGGCTAATAAACTTGTTCTGTTCTATTCTGTCCTGTCCCATCCAATCCCGTTCTCTGTTCTGTCCTGTTTTGTTCTGCTCCACTGCATTCTGTTCATTCTATTCTGTTATATTCTATGTTCTGTGTTCTACTCTACTCTACTCTACTCTACTCTACTCTACTCTACTCTACTCTACTCTACTCTACTCATTTTCCATCACTCCTCAGAGGCTGATGCCAGGCTGGGCATCAGCACTAAATAGCCCTGGACAGCTCCAGAGCATAGCTCCCAACACTGGACAAATTCAACATCTCCTGCACTTGCCAGTCCTGCCCAAGGAAGCCCATCCACCCAGTCGCTGTTATCCTTATATTCAACCTAACAGCTCAGTGCAATTTTCATCCCCTCCATTTCACACCACTCCGAGTAGTAATAGTTGCAAGATAGATTGAGAGAGACTGGTGAGTTCTAGTCCTGCCTTAGATATGAAAGCCGTCTGGGTGACTTTAGGCCATGTGCACCTCTTAGCTGCCATCGAGTCCAAGTCCATGTTGCCCCCCCCCCCAAAAAAAAACCCTTCAAATTTTCTTCCCTAGCAGAGTATCTCAAAAGCAACTCCATTTATTATCCGAATTTTTTTTTTTTTAAAGATAGAGTAATGCTTTGCGGGCCACTCAAGGTTCCTTCTCAGACTTACTTAGCTAGGCTTAACTCATAACATGACAGCTGTTCCTTGAAACGGATCCCAGAAAGTTTCCCACCTCTGACACACAGCAGTGACGATGTAACATTGCTTGCTTGCGGCTCTCAGGTTTCCCTTGCTCAGGCTGATTCCAACCCCAGGCTCTCTTGACTCTTGCTGTATAATTTGAAAACAAAAACCGCATGGCATATCAGCAGGAGTCTGGACGAGGTAGAACAGCCATGTTGACCTTCAGATCAAAGGAGAATGTCTCAGCCTTGGCTGAGCACGAAGAGAGTTTGTTTGAACTTAACTATGTCAAAATATAAGTCAACGGAAGAAACCCGAAGAAAGCTCTCCCACAGCTTGTGGGCACTGCAGGGGGATAACCCTTCCCCTCCCTGTCCATCCTTGGTGTTTCCAACTGCAGACAGAATGGCTTGAGAGACAGTGTTAAGTGAGAGAGGCCAAAAGAAATCCAGAAATTGAAGCAAAAAGGGATCTGTGTTGAGCGAAGAAACAAGCCAGACGCAAACACAAAGCTGTGTTTATAGCAAAATGGTGTCCATAACTTTTGCTTCAAGCTATGGAGATTTCGCTTCAAGCTATGGAGAAAATAAATATATATATATATATATATATACGTGAGATCCTCAGTAATCCATCAGGTCCAGTGGTGGGATTCAAACTTTTTTACTACCAGTTCTATGAGTGTGTGCTTTGTTTTCTCAAAATACACCAATTTTAACCTCTACAGCTTACCTTCTAGGGCAGCCTCAGTAAGTAAAACAGCTGAGGCGTGGGAATCCACTGTGCCACGCAGATCAGCTGAGCTGAAAAACGCAGAAATATAGGACAGGGTAGGGCGGGGCCAGCAGATCATTGGAGCTACTGGTTCACTAGAACCAATCTAAACTGGCAGCATCCCACCATTGATCAGGTCATAGTTGTCCCCAAGGTGCTGTTTTTTTTTCAAGAGACAACTGGACTTCCTTGTTTTTCTTCTTTGAAGACATCTTGCTTCTCATCCAAGAAGCTTCTTCAGCTCTGACTTGGATGGTGGGGAATGGAAGGATTTATTCCAAATCCAGTTAGAGTTACTTCTCTCCTTAATCAGTTTCCCTCTAGGTTGCCTCTCTTCTTAATAGGTTTCCATCCATTGCTTCTTAACCTGCCTTCAGGTGCTTTAAGCGAGGGGAAGCGACAGAGAGGCAAAAGGAGTTCCTTTCCTTTGAATTCTTCTTAAGAATTCCGCAAAATCCAGGTCATCCTAGTATTAATCTGGCATTAAGTAAGAACATCAGAATGCAGTATTAGCTCAATCTGGAAAGACCATGTTGTCATGAAGGTCTCCAGTCAACTGTCTGCCCCAGCGTGGGCCAGATTGGAGAACCAGCTTGGGTGAATTCAGTTCGGAGGTTTCATTCAGTCGAACCGTCGGGACTTCCAAATCAGTTCAAGATTTCCCCATGCGTGGAC
This sequence comes from Pseudonaja textilis, assembly GCF_049901715.1. Lineage (NCBI taxonomy): Eukaryota > Metazoa > Chordata > Lepidosauria > Squamata > Elapidae > Pseudonaja > Pseudonaja textilis. The sequence continues at coordinate 7,574,421 of NC_142006.1, forward strand.
AGAACGGGCTTCTTAACTGAGCGCAGGGATTTGATGATCCAAATCGAATTGAGTTGACTCTTTCAGTCAGGGCAGATGGAATTGGCTCGGTTTTCTGAAGCGAATAAATGTTTTGAATTAGATCAAGCCTCATTCGGTAGAACTGTGCCTCCCCCCTCCCTACCCCCCCAAAGCCTTTCCTATGAAAGACACCGTCAACTGAAAGACCCTCTCAGTGGCTCCTTAATCAAGTCACACTTCTGGTAGCTGTCGAAAGAGGCATATTTTTATTGGTGGGTGGTGGCGCACATTGCTCAATGTCTTTTTTGTTTCTTCTTTTGATGGACATGTTGTCTCTCCAGGATGATCTGTTCATCCATTGGCGAAGCCCCAAGGGTTCTTTTTCAAGAGGCAACTGGACTTTTCTGGTTTTTCTTTGAAGATGCTGAAGAAGCTTCTTGGATGAGAAGCGAAACGTCTTCAAAGAAAAGCAAAGGAAGAACCCTTTGGGATAACTGAGAATCTCCATAAAGTCATCCATTAACGAAAGGAGCATTCACAACAATGTCCAACTTCGGCCAGGTCACTCATCAATTTTTTTTCTTCTGACATCTTCAAATTTGTCCAGGGACATTTTTATCTGCTCCTCCGTTTTATTTATCTATTCCTCAGATAGAGCCATTCCTCCTGATGGAGCAGGTCTTGGATTAGTGTCAAAGAGTTCTCTCCAGAACTCGGAATAGATAATGGAGAGTTTTTAAGAGTCAGAGTCCCATCACCTATGAAATGTGGATGGACACCATGGTATGATGTAGGGTTGATTAAAATTGTATGTTTAAGTGCCAAGAGGAAGACTGGAGAACAGGCTTAAGTTATAGAAATAGATCAGGGGATTGGAGGCTAAAACATACAATGAATGATTGCGTGAACTGGGCCTGTCTAGTCTAGTGAAAAGAAGGACAAGAGGTCACATGTTACAGTCTTCCAATATTGGGGGGGGCTGGCACAGAGAGGAGGGGGTCAACCAATTCTCCAAAGCACCTGAGGGCAGGACAGGAAAATTATCAGAGAGAGAAGCAACCTAGAACTAAAGAGAAATTTCCTATCCGTGGGAACAATTAATCCGTGGGAAAAGTTGACTCCAGAAGTTGTTGGTGCATCATCACGGGAGGTTTTTAAGAAGAGACTGGGCAGCCACTTGTCTGAAATGGTAGAGGGTCTTTCCAGTTCTATTCTGATTCCAACCCAATGCAGAGGTGGGTATTCAGTAGGTTCTGACCAGTTCTGGAGAACCGGTAGCAGAAATTTTGAGCAGTTCGGAGAACCAGCCAATCCCACCTGCCGACTGGCCCCGTCAACCCCATCTCTTCTCTGCCTCCCATTGAGTCCCAGCTGATCGGCTGGGTCTCCTTTGGTTGCCCTGCACAGGAGAACGGAGCTGGAAAGCAGGTTAGCGGGGTGGGGAGGGAAGGGGGATTTTGCAGCATCCTTCCCATGCCACACCCACCAAGCCACACCCACAGAACCGGTAGTAAAAAAATTAGGATCCCACCACTGACCCTATGGTTCTATGTTCTAAACCTGACACCAGACAGAGAACAACTCAAAGAAGCAATACAAGATCAGAAGAGATCAAAGTATCACCAAGAATCGGACACAACTGAATGGATAATATCACCATCATGATCCTTCTGTAGTAATTTCCCAATTTACTAAAAATTGCAGTTCTTTTTACACGAAAGGCTGCTATGTCCTCTGTCTCTTTGTCCAAGTTACCCAGCTGAGCTCAGCTTTGCAAGTCCTTCTCCCCTCCCTTTCACACACACACACACAACCCCCCCCACACACGCACACTCAAAATGACCCAATGTGGCAGTTGTTTCACTGACAACCATTCTCCAGAATAGCACGGGGAGATATTTCACCAAGATCCCTATCCACAATGCAATAAACCTCGCCCGCTAACACAGCAGAAGACTGCTAATGTTTTAATAGCTAATTACAGGCAGGAGACACGTTGGACCCAGCTAAAACACATTTTACTACCTGCAGCTGATAAATATCTCAGGAAAGGAGCTGCTTTCACAAGCAGAACAAAAAGATAAACTTAATTCGGTGCATTGCTGCAACCCAAACCATTGGAAGGGTCTCCTGCGATAAATTTAATACTGACGGTTAATACTTGGATGAATCTTTTCTCGCCAGCTCTCTTTGCTAAATGTGGTCTCGCTTGACAAATAAGGAGATCCGGCCTTTTCCCACTGCAAAAGGAGCACTCTCTTTATTGGAAATTTCTCCTTGCCTTTCCCTGTGCTCTCTTTACGCAGTTCTGAAATGGATTTGGATGGGTTTAAGATGGGCCGTTAGGCCTTAAGGCCATAATGCAATCCGCATCCTCCACATCTCCAGCTAGAGAAGATTTCTGGAACTCCCAGATTCCGAGACTACAATTCTGGGCCAGGAAACACACAGAAACTATGACAGGATCCCTAAAATTGGTTTAACTCCTGGGGACCTGGTGCTATTTTCTTTACAGGACTAGAGAAGTCCACTTCCTGCTAAGTTTTCTCACTTCTCAGTCTGGGTTACAGTTCAGAGATTTCTTGGAAGTCTCTCATCTGAGTTGGAATGAACCTACTTGGGTTTTTTCAAAGTTAGCAGTGAACTTGGGGGAAAAAAAAATCAAACTCATCGTGTCCCCAGGCACCAAACCTAACCATTATTTACTCAATCCAAATGAGTGAATTTACACTATACACTGAACCCTGGACTACCCATGAGGGAAGGGTGTTCACCAGGTACTCAACTACAGAAGAGTGTTGCTCAGTGTTGAGCTGCGGGGCCCTTGGTGCTGTCTGATGTTAGTGGTTTTCTTGCAGATGTTTCATTACCCAACTAGGTAACATCATCAGTGCTAGGAGGGAGGGATGAGAAGGAGGAGAACGACAGCCATGGGGTGCTTGATGCTCTCTGAGCTTCATGGTTTTCTTGCAGACGTTTCATTATCCATTTAAGTAACCTCATCAGTGCTAGAAGGGAGTGGGGTAGGAGGAGAAGAGAAGGAGAAGGAGGAAGACTGTGCGCTCATTGGCACTCTCTGAGACTGGTTGACTTCTGGCAGACATTTCATTACCCAGCTAGGTAACATCATCAGTGCTAGAAGGAAGTGAGGTTTGCAAAGCAGAGGGAGGAAGGAAGAAAACTGTGGGGTCCTTGGTGCTCTCTGAGCTTGGTTATTTTCTTGCAGATGTTTCATTACTCAACTAGGGAACATCATCGGAGTTAACAGTGTTACCTAGTTGGATATCAAAACCTCTGCAAGAAAACAGCCAAGCTCAGGGAGCATCAAGGACCCCACAGTCTTTCTCTTCTTCCCCTTCCACTCCACATTTCTCAGTCCCTTCGAGCACTGATGAGGTTTCCTAGTTGGATAATGAAACATCGGCAAGAAAACAACCCAGCTTAGAGAGCGCCAAGGATCCTATAGTCTGGTTACTTGCTTTGTGACTCCATGTGCCCTCCGAGCTTTTGAGTTTTTCAGCGAAGCCACACCTTTCTGAATTTTTGTGAAATTGGGTCATCTTGAAGGATAAAGTCTCGGGTTTGGGTTTCTCCCCTGGAAACGGGCCTGAGTGCAGCTCTGTGCAGCTGTGAGACCTAATTAGATTTCATTGCAGGACGGGGGGGCGGTCAGGTATAGGTTGATAATTAGGTGCTGACAGTAGACAGGCAAATATCACTGCAAAACAATTACAGGAGGAGCAGCTGAGCTTTTTTTGGGGGGGAGGGGAAACCAAAATCAAAATATGAAGGGAAGAGGAAAAATAGAAACTCTTTGAAGAGGGTTCTTTGGAAACTTAGAAAGAGTTGATACTCGAGAACCTTTCTGGAATTAGACAAGACAATGGATGCATTCACGACAATGACACTGGTTGACAATGGGCCCATTCATTCACCGATGTCCCGTTAATCTTGGAAGTTCACTGGTTTTGTTTTCCCTTTGCAATCTCCTTATCGGAAAGAATAACATCGGTCTGTTTTAATCTGTTTTAATTTTCCCCGTTGCAATGTATGGCTGTGAAAGTTGGACCATAAAAAAGGCCGAGCGTCCAAGAATGGAGGCCTTTGAACTCTGGGGCTGGAGGAGAAGACTCCTGCGAGGACCTTGGATGGCAAGGCCATCCAACTGGTCAGTCCGAGAGGAGATCCACCCTGGCTGCTCTTTAGAAGGCCAGGTCCTGAAGAGGAATCTCAAAGACTTTGGCCACCTCATGAGAAGGAAGGACTCCCTGGAGAAGAGCCTAATGCTTGGAACGACTGAGGACCAAAGAAGAAGAAGGGATGGCAGAGAAGGAGGTGGCTGGATGGAGTCCCTGAAGCAGTTGGCATGAGCTTCAGTGGACTCCCGGGGAAAGTGGAGGACAGGAAGGCCTGAAGGAACCTTGTCCATGGGGTCACGATGGGTCAGACTTCATGACTTCGCAACTAACAACAACAACAATTTTAATTTGAGCCACCGTCCAAGACAAAAGTGCGGATGAAGACTATGGGACCGAGCAATTCAAAATCTATAATTCTCTTTGCCCAAATCCAGATGAAAACCGTCCTCTTCATTCTTCAAATGGACACAAACGTTCAAACTTTCCATGCCACTTCATCAGGGAAACTTTAACTTTGGAGAAAGTATATGAAGAGATTTTTTTCCAAAGGCAACGGGGCTTTGTTTTTCCTTGAAGACGTTTGGCTTCTCATCCGAGAAGCTTCTTCAGTTTCGACAAAATGGTGGAGGATGGAAGGATAAACTTTGTTGTTTGTATCTCATGATTTATATTGATTGCCTTATTTGGTATTCTATTATGATTTATGTGGTTTGCTTATTTGGTTTCCTTTGACTATCACTGAGTGTTGTCTCTGATAATTTATGTCGACTGTATTTTATGATTATGATCATGATATATTGCTTGTTGCTTCTATGTACACTGAAAGCTTTTGTGCCAGAGACAAATTCCTTGTATGTCCAATAACACTTGGCCAATAAAGAATATTCTATTCTATTCTATTCTATTCTATTCTATTCTATTCTATTCTATTCTATTCTATTCTATTCTATTCTATTCTATTCTATTCTCTGCTATGCTATTCTACTCTACTCTACTCTATTCTGATTCTACTCTACTCTACTCTAAAAAGGACATCCTTCTGGATCTTAATAGGAGAAGAGAAAACATCGAGGGAAGGATGAAAGGAAGGTGTAACACATCAGATAAATCAAGCGGACTCCTGCGAGGTGAGAACACATCCACCACAGCCAGAAACTGACACGTCTGGAGATTTAAACTGATTAACTTTGGGCTTCTTTCACTCCCTCAGACCTTGAGCCTTGCTGGCTGCAAGTTGAAGCGGACAAAGAGACTATTTCAGTGGTCACCCTCGTTCTCCTCCAAAATATCACTTTTATCCCAGTAAATAATACCAGCCATTGTCTGTTCAAGAGTTTCTCCCTCCCTCTGCTCCAATCACCTCAAGACGTTCTTCGTGTCTGTTGTAATTCCATCAATAACCCAGCCTGGGATAAGTCTGGACAGTTCATCACTCTTGACGGGATGCAGATTTCCAACTACGATCCTCTTCACGTCAAACTGTCTTGGAAAGAAAAGTAAATCTTGTAAAAAGGCTATGGAGGACGGCGAAGGCAAACATGTTCCCCTTCTGAAACCACAGAACATGGATCTATTTTTTTTTCTTTTTAGGGAAAAACAAACAAATACCCGATTTAAAATGAAAAAGAAAGTGGGGTTTCAAAGACTGCAGATTTGATCGCGGATTTCCAAATTTTCACCTTTGCATATTTAATTGTTTGGTTAAGTCTCAGGAATGTGGCGTGCTCAGCACGACCTAGAGTTACCCAACCGGCTCTCTTCATCTCATTGGCAGCATTCCAAGGATTTTAAGAAATATTTGATGGATCAACTTCCAACAGAAGCCGGGGAAGTCTAGGAAAAAGAAATAGAAATACCAAACCAGTATCCAAAGTTGTTCCAGCAATCAGTCAAGCTAAGACAGAAGGTTTTTTTTAGCTCGCTGATTCTTTCAGATAATCCCCCAAATTCACCTCTGGTTGTTTCTTGAAGGGTCCCATCACAAGGAAATGTGTGACTGTTGAATTGCTTTTGCTTCTGAGCTTCCAAGTAGACTTTAGAACCAAAGAGTAGCTCAGATCTTTGCTTCCTTGGGTAAGATGGCCTTCCTCAAATTGTTGAGTTAGACATTGGTTGACGTGTCCTCCGCCGCTGATATCACAGCACTTCAGCTTGCTGATTTGAGATGATGGAAAATGATCTCTGGTGATTTGGAAGGCAGCCAGCAAAATAGGGATGGAGGATCTTGGCACTGCCAAGGGTTCTTCCAAAGCTTCTTAGGAAGGACCTACCTGGTAGAACCACCTCCAGGTGAGCAAAACATTTGGACTGGTTTCAAAGTACATTTCAGAACTCCACATTTGGAAGCTTCCAACTCTTCTAGATCCCCAATGGGAGCATAACGGCTCCGCGAAAGGAATGTTGCATATTGTGATTAAAATCACCATCAATATTATTATTATTATTATTATTATTATTATTATTATTATAATAATAATAATAATAATAATAATGTTCGCATAATCTGCCGATACACCACGCAGTCCTAAACACTTGGGAAGTGTTTGACTAGTGATCTGTGATACGAAACCCAGCATGGTTATCTTGTTTGCTGTGTATAGTCATTTTTGTATATAATGATGATGATGATGATGATGATGATGATCATCATCATCATCATCATCATCATCATCTAGTCTGTCAATCACGCTGTTGGTTTCTACAAAGATAGCATCTCACAAACATGCGCAAACAGGGACTTAAACAAGTCAATTTGTATTCCAGTCTTTTCAGGTGTTGTACGATGAACTATCGGTGTCATGTATACATGCTTGCCAGAACAAAATGAGACTTCCATGGTTATCCTGGCCAACATTTGCCTCCTCTAGGGGAAGCGTTTAGAAGAACATCAGAGTACACTTGTGCCTTCCAACTAATTAGAACTTCTGGCCTTTTGAAGCTGGAATCCTATCACTAAATGAGAAATTAGAAGTGAAGAGAGTAGCTAATCCAGTTTTTCCATCGGGAATGAAGGGTGTGGACTGTACATGATCTGAAATGGCCCATTCAAGTAACATCATCAGTGCTAGAAGGGAGTAGGGTTTGCAGAATAGAGGAGGAGGAGGAGGAGGAGGAAGAAGAGGACAACTGTGGGATCCTTGGTTACTTTCTTGCAGACGTTTCATGACTCATCTATGCAACATCATCAGTGCTAGAAGGGAGTAGGGCTCACAGTGTAGAGGAGGAGGAGGGCAGTGGGGTACTTAGTGCTTTCTAAGGCTGGTAATTTTCTCTGAAGACTTTGAGTCAACCAACCAACAGCCATTGATGAAGAGACAGTTTGGCAAGAGAAGGAGACACCCCATGGAAGTGAAATGCTGTGGAAAAGTGGTCTTTGGAGCCCTACAGTCTTCCAAGGGACTTTCACTCTTTGTAGGGGGTTGGCCATCATTGATAAAGCTCCTAGAATAGTCATAGTTGCTATATGGATCCTTCTTCTCCACAGGAACACAATCATAGCTCAATTGGCTCAGGAGAACATCCCTTGAGAGGACATTGAAATATGTTAAAGCCAGTGTTCTTTGGAGCTGAGGGACAGTTGTTTGGTTTTCAGTATCTTGGGCTTGATCCATTGGTGTTTATAAATACTGAGCCAAAGAATGTGTTAAAGAGGTTTGCTTTGATGGTGCTGTCTTGCAATCTTTGCCATTAGGTCCTTTCAGGAGTGGGATGGACCTTGAGTCTTTTAAATAGATACGGATGGTTTTAGATTGCGCAGTGCTTTTTCAACAATGTCTTCTGTAAAATCAATATGTATTAGATCACTGTAGTTGTCTGTGGAAGATTACTGAGAGACATGTTTCTGGATAGGACAGATTAGACCAGACTGGGCTTCCAAATCTTCAGTGTGCTTCTTGAGTGCTGTAAGCACTTGATGGAGCCTTGGGAACATCCTCGCCTTGCCTTGATGTTTTTGCCTTGATGTCCTTCCATGTTGATTCACTGTTGTTTGCGATGAGCAAAGAGCCCAGACCTTCTTCTCCTGGAACACATAAGAACACAGAGTGTGGCGCCGAACGCAAGTCAGAGACAGGGAGTGTCTGTAGAAACAACGCTTGTCTATGTTCAAAGTGGCCAAACCAGCCACCATTCAGGTTGGATAAGCTGGCTTTCCAGCATCTGAAAGGAAAAATCTGCAAATGGATTTGGTCACACCTTGATTACATGTTTTTCATGGGATGAAGAGAGATAGCTGCGGGTCATGGTGAATTGCCAAGCCAAGCTGAGATGCGCAGTTCCACCAAGTTTCCCAACTCTTGGCATCTTCAAAGGAGACAGACCATTTGCAACTTCTCTGCTCCAGCAGAGCTCCAGCAGAGGTGGGACCACGTTCTCTAGAGGCTGATGGACACCACGCTTGGTTTCCTCCAAAATCTTTCCTCTGCTTGACTTTGAAATATTATTTGCATTAAAAACAAATGAACCGGAGCTGGCCTCCTTGACTTCAAAGCCTCTGGACTCATCTTTATCAATAATAATAATAATAAAAAATAGATTCCGGGTCCCATTTGAGTCCCAGAGAACTTCCTTGGAATTAAAATCAACCCATCACTTGGTTTTGAAGGGGATTCACCTGTCCAGGTATAAGACCAAGATACGTAGAGGGTGGTGGAAAAGCGTCTCAGGAGTTAAAAGTGGTTTGACTGATTCTATTATTTTAATTCAATTTGGGGGGAACCCTGGAAGCATCGTGTTGACATCCTGAAGGTATTTTCAAGAGTTAAGGATGTTTAACATACGTTGTCACCGCTACTTAAGGGTTATTTTCTCTCCCTGCTCTTTCCCTCCCTGCTCTTTCTCCTCCTCCGCCTTTCTGTCATTAAGCTGTGGGTGACCCCGCTTTGCAATAAGAATGTGTTACCATAGAAACGCCAAGATACCCAGGAAGGCTTAAGCTGTGCTTGCAGCTCCCATCACTCAAGGGAAAGGGGGAAAAAAAGGGGAGGAAAAAAAAAAGTCCAGGAGTCAAAAATTAATCAATCTAACATTAACTTTGACTAATGATTTTTCTCGCTTTTATTCTCAGTTGCCTGGCATTCGGGCTGGTTTCCTGAGCATGGATTGAATTATTGATGCCTTCTTAATACTGTTTTAAAATGACTGCGAAGGCATTATTAACTACAGCAATCTGGAAAGCGGCCTAACAGAGTACCAGACCTTGGTCCAGTTAGACAATTTATTCAGCTACAGCTCCCTAAAATTATCCCTTCGATTTGGGGAGAAATTAGTCACTCCCCTTGAAAAAGGAGAAGGTGCGTTTTGGATCCCCACCTCACCCCAGAAATTAAACTAATCCAAGTTTTTGGTAGCGGTGGTTGGGATTGGCTTACTTGACTGATAGCCAGGAGATGACCTTCTTCCTTCTCACTCTGGCCAAGTAATGGATTAGGGATCACTATCAATGGACATTTTGGATTGTGGGGTCCTTGGTGCTCTCTGAGCTTGGTTGCTTTCTGGCAGATGTTTCATTACCTAACTAGGTAATGTCATCAGTGAAAAAGAGAGTGGGATTTGTGGAAAGAAGGAGGTGAAGGAAGAAGAAGAGGAGGAGGAGGAAAAGGAGGAGGAGGAGGAGGAGGAGGAGGAGTGTGTGGTCCTTGGTGCTCTCTGGCCTTGTTTGCTTTCTTGCAGACATTTCATTACCGAACCAGGTAACAATTCCAATGAATTAAGAAACCTTCTTATAAGGCATTTCTTCTGGTCACTCACTCCATCCAAGGAGAATTCTTTCGGTCTCTTGGTGATTCAGCCCTGATGGTGCAGTGGTTGGAATGCAGTATCACAGGCTAACTCTGCCCATAGTTCTGAGTTCGGTCCTGACCGGCTCAAGGTTGATTCAGCCTTCGGTCTTTCCAAAGTGAATAAAATGAGCAGCCAGATTGTTGTGGGGAAAGAGGTTGACATTATAAACCCCTCAGAGATGGCTGCAAAGCACTAGAGAGTGGTATCTATGTAAGATATGTCTCTAAATTCTATTGCTATCATTCTGATCCAGTATTTGAGAGGATGCCACAAAGAAGAGCGGGGATATGCATGTGGCAACTTATTTTCCAAAGCAGCAGAAGGCAAGAAACAAGGGATGGAAACTAATAAAAGAGAGAAGCAATCTGGAATGAAGGAGAAACTTACAGTGAGAATAATTAACCAGTGGAACGGCCTGCCTCTAGAAGCTGCGGGTGCTCCACCACTGGAGGTGTTTTAAGAAGAGACTGGACAGCCACTTGTCTGGAACGGTACAGGGCTTTCTGCCTAAGCAGGGGGCTGGACTAGAAGACCTCCAAGGTCCCTCCCAGTTCTGTTCTGATTGATTGATCCCTGTTTATTTTAATTTGCTTCAATTTGGTTTTCCACCCAGCTCCCTCAGCAGTGGCGGTAGCATCTATCCACCCGGAAGCATTCTCTTCGTTTTTCTGGAAGAATTGGGCAGTTGAACTCAGTTCTTTTTTTTTTCCCCATATGTTCTTTCATCATGGGCTGCTCAGACAGCAGTGACTCCTGATGATCCAGGCCTCAGGGGGAAGGAACCAACGTGCATTTGTCTATCGGTGGGTGATTCAGTCTCCCAAAAATGCCTCTGGCGGGGATCAGTTTACACGGTTTTGCACACCCTGGTGAACACAAGCTGCAGCATCAAAGGATGGGCTAACCGTGGCCTCTTCTCAGCACAAAAATACAGCCATTGTTTCCATCAGCCCTTGAGTGACTACAAAGGGATGCCAAAGAAATGGCCAACCGAGCTAACGTGGGCAAAACCCGTGGACCTGTGGAATTACAGTATTGGCTCCTGACCTCTTCGCATCCCTAGTTGCAAAAATGAAAAGCATTTTGTGAAAAATAACATAAAACAATAAAACACAAGCTCAGGATTTCTCTTCGGGAAATTCCTTGTCCAGGAATTTACCAGCACTGGACCCCGGGTGTAGTTGCCATTGGGGGTGTGGGGGTGTGAAGCTAAAGCATTTGGCACACCTGGACAAATCCCCTTTGGGAACTTTGCAGGAATTGGGTAGGTCTAATTGAATGAAGAGAAGGACCCGGGGAGACATGAGAGCAGTCTTGCAACATTTGAGGGGCTGCCCCAAAGAAGAGGGGTGTGAATCTATTCTCCAAAGCACCTGAGGGCAGGACAGGAAGCAACAGGTGGAAAAAGGAGAGAATTAACTTAGAACTCAGGAGAAATTTCCAGTCAGTGAGAAAAAAATTGATCGGTGTAAACCCTTCCCTCCAGAAGTTACGGCAGCTCCAACATTGGAGGTTTTTAAGAGAAGAGATTGGATAATCATTTGCCTGAAATGGTATATAGGGTGTCCTGTTTGAGCAGGGGGTTGGACTAGATGACCTCCAAGGTTCCTTCCAGCTCTGTTGTTTTGTTATACAAAAATCTCCCAAATTGTGAAAAAGAGAAGATTCTGGATTAGGTGAACGTATCCATACTTGGGGGTTACCTGTGCTTTTCAACTTTCCTTTTTTAATCTAAGTTTGCTTTTCTTTTTTCCCCTCTTTTTCTTTTGGCTGATATCTTTGATGTTGGCAGCTGTGCGGTTTGTTATAATATATAAAGACTGTCGTGTCAATGTAGGAATAAACAAGCTTCGTTTCACCTAAGCTGCTACCTCTGCTTACTCTCCTTCCTGTATTTCGGCAGAATCTCATCTGCCATCATCAGGCTTCTGTATAGTGTTCGTCTGTGAGTCAGACTTTCACAGCCGTTTCAGTTTCATATATATATATATGTGAAAATTAAAAACTTATGTGAGATCCTAATTGGGACCCTCTCGTATCATGGTTGATCCTATGTGTGTGTGTGTGTGTGTGTGTGTGTGTGTGTGTGTGTGTGTGTGGTTTGCATTAACTGAATGCATACGCCAATGTCGAATTGGGAAGTCCATATATGTAATATTAACCTCGTAATCAGATGCAGAAATACAGAAAATTAAATTTAAATAATCACAACCCAAACCAAGATACAGGCATTCTGTGCGTGTAACTCATAACAGGCCCTCAGTTTTGTTATATCTAAGCAGCTGACCTTATCAGAGATTATTACCTATGAAGATTGCAGCAAGCTTTAATCTGTATTTTGGGGTTTCTTTTGTATTTATTATCTCTGTGTTGTTGTTATTATTATTTTTTAAAGAATTTGCACCCATCCTGCTTTCCAGCCCACTCCAGGATTTTAAAAGGAAGAAGACTATTTCTCTTCAAAGTACTTTCATTATTATAATTATACATTTCTAGGGAATGGAACCACTTCATATTTTATCATTCCTCTCAACTCAGCAAGAAATGATGGCTTACCAACTTGAAATGTTCAGATCTTTTCCCCCCACATCGTGGTTCCTCAAGGAAATATTTGTAGAAGCCGTTGAAACTGCCACTGCCACCTCCTGAAATGAAAATGATTTCAGAACCCCGTGACTCAACTATTGTAGGAATTCCACATTGGGTAAGATTTTGTGCAAGCATATTAAAACCCAGGTGAGCATTCCAGAACCCTGCTTAGATGGAATGGGCTGCAAGTTGCTTAATCCTTCTTCCAAAGTCAATGGAGAGAACAAATGAAATTCCAAAAATGTTTTGACCATTTCTTAGCTACAGAAAAATAGGAATGCATCAGGTATCTTTAATAATCGGAGTATCTACTCCTGTCCTACTACCGCAGCACTGTGGAGCGTGTCCTGAGATACTGCATTCTTGCAAGGTATGGGAGCAGCTCTGCAGCGGGCAAAAAAACTCTACAAAGAATCATTAAAACTATCATTGGGCTCCAGCAATGAGCCCTGGATGACATCTTCGCATCTCGCTGTTTGAGGAAGTTGCACAACATTCTCAGAGACTCTTCCCATCCTGCTCACAATCTTCTTCTGGCAGAAGCTACAGAACCATTCCAACTCAGACCACACATTTCCTGAACAGTTTTGATCCCAGAGCTATAATTGCACTTAACAATGAACTTAAGGACCACCATCAGTGAGCTGTTGGGCAGGACTACTTGGTCTGTTGGGTGGATGCTTGTGTGTTTTTAGGGGGCAGGGAATTTTGGCAGGTGGTGGTAGGGTGTTTGGGGATTTTCATGTGTGTGTGCATGTTGAGTCTGGTCTCTGGGTGTTACATGAATTTTGTTGTATGTATACTGTGTATATACGTACAATGACAATAAAGAATTCAATTCAATTCATAATACAGGATATGCAATGGGCATACACTGAATATTGAATCAAGTCTTGGTTGGGTAATGATGAGTTTTGTAACAAACATCTGAAGGACTTCAATGACCATCATCGTCATACCAACCGAAAGAGAAGATAGGGAAGATCCCTACAAGGTTGCCTTATTACGGCCCCAGAATCTTGGGGTAAAGGAAGGCAGCAATGTCACCCTGGCATCAGATGACGTTGCCCCAATGACATCGTTCGCTCCTTTCTTTTGTGGAACCCTACAGATTGCTGCCCTCCCAGCTTTGGGAAAGACAGAAAGGCAGTGATGTTACCCTGGCATGAGATGCTGCACCCCAACGTGACCACAAGCCCCTGTTTGAGCAGGAGACCCTGGCCTATCCCATTCCAGACAAGTGGCGGTCCAGTCTCTTCTAGAAAACCTCCAGTGATGGAGCATCCACAGCTTCTGAAGGCAAGTTCTTCCACTGGTTAATTGTTCTCACAGTCAGGAAATTCCTCCTTAGTTCTGGGTTGCTTCTCTCCATGATCAGTTTCCACCCGTGGCTTCTTGTCCTGCCTCTCAGGGGCTTTGGAGAGTAGCTTGACTCCCTCTTCTTTGGGGCAGCCCCTCAGATATTAGAAGACTGCTATCATGTCACCCTCTTTTCATTAATCTAACATACCCCAATTCCTGCAACCGTTCTTTATATGTTCTTTCATCCTCCAGCCAGCCCGCTAATCCTCTTTGTTGCTTTACTCTGCACTCTTTCCAGAGTCTGAGCATCTTTTTTTAATAATATGGTGACCAAAACTGGATGCAGTATTCCAAGTGTGGTCTTATTAAGGTTTTACAGAGTGGTACTAAAAGTTTGCGTGATCTTGGGTCTATCCTTCTATTAACGCCACCTAGGATTGCGTTAATAGAGGGATAGAATTATAGCTTGAATGCCTTTTTTTCTTTCTATTGTGTTGTCTCTGATCCCAATTTGATTTTTGGTTGTTTAAGGTAGTAGGGTGAGGTTAGAGGAGGTGTTTAACCAAAGCTTTATTTCTAGTTGCTACCATCTGTTGAAACATGCAACTTTGGTAGGAAAAGGAAGGGCAAGTATCAAAATTGTCTTCAGTTATCTCTCCCCTCCCTGTTTTTCCCCCTTCTCTCTTTCTGTCTCTCTTTTCTCTCTGCGTCTCTCTCTTTCTCCCTCTCTTTTAATGGTTATTATTCTTCTTCTCTTCTTTCTCAAAACAATTTTAAAACCTACAAGGAAGGTGGAGGGAGGTCAGCCTTCCTGACCCACAACTGAACCGAACGGGTTGGTGCTGGGCGTTTGATGGCGTGACAAAGGTCAGGGAACTGAAGATTGTTATTGGCTCCCTGGGCTTAAGAAGCCGAGTTTATCCCAAACAATTTTAAATTACCTCTAGCACTGGGGAGGTGAGGAGGGAGGGAGAAATTCGGAGACGTCTAGACGAGAGCTCACGAAATCTTCCCAGGAAGGGCTACAACAGGGTGGAGAAGCCTATATGGCTATACGACTGTAACTTTGTCGCTTGTATCTTTATGGTTTATATTGTTTTATTTAGTTTCCTACTATGATTTGATTGCTTCTTAGTATCCGGGGTCTATCACTAAATGTTGCCTCTTATGATTCCTGATGAATGTATTTTATTTTTTCTTTATGTACACTGAGAGCTTATGCACCAAAGACAATTTCCTTGGGTGTCCAATCACACTTGGCCAATAAAGAATTCTATTCTATTCTATTCTATTCTATTCTATTCTATTCTATTCTACTCTAAATTTCTATTCTTATTGAAATTTGGCATGTATGTTCCTCTTGGTTTCTAGGGGCTCACTAAGAAAGGATTATTTTTCAAAATGGCCATCAGAGCCAGATTATTTCCTTTCTTCTTCTTCTTCTTCTTCTTCTTCTTCTTCTTCTTCTTCTTCTTCTTCTTCTTCTTCTTCTTCTTCTTCTTCTTCTTCTTCTTCTTCTTCTTCTTCTTCTTCTTCTTCTTCTTCTTCTTCTTCTTCTTCTTCTTCTTCTTCTTCTTCTTCTTCTTCTTCTTCTTCTTCTTCTTCTTCTTCTCCTTCTCCTTCTCCTTCTCCTTCTCCTTCTTCTTCTTCTTCTCAGGCTCTGAAGCTAAGGAGTTCTACTCCCCCTCCCCACCTGAAAAGAAATCCATTCCAAATGCAAAACACAAGCAGAGGAGTTTCACTTTCCGTTTTAGATTCACAGCACCAAGCAGCTTTAGTACCGAACAGTTGAGCTAAGCCACGCCCAGGCTCCTTACTGTCTCCTTGCTCACACAGCAAATACTGTTTCACACACTCACTGACAGGGCGCTAGCCAGATGAATACCAGTGGATGCTGGTAGGCAGAGGCACAATTCTTTTCTCCTTATTTTCCTCCCCCAAAACTAAGCCCGACCACATAGTTTCATAGCAAAGCACGGGTATCGAGCTGGTTCTGTTATAAATCAGTGTTGATTAAAACTCTCATTGGGTTCAACCACAAGCCTTTAAACCCGATTCAAAGCTAGACTTGGGTTACTCAGTGTTTGCACTCCGTGGTTTACGCAACCTCCCCGGTTTCTCCTCGCCCGGCTATTTATCAAGAAATTTCAGCCAATCTTTTGTTAGCCATTTGTCTGGCAGGGCTAAATAAATCATATCTGCATTTCTCGGTAGCCTTCCCTGTCACACGGACAGGCGAGCTTGTTGCGATAAGATCCACCTCCCTGTCACGCCAGAGAATTGCAATTTTTAAGTTGGCAGGATATGAAACGAAAATGACTTTATTCAAAAACTCTCTACAGCAAAATAACAACAAAACTGCTGGTTTGCTGAAATTCCCCCTCTGCCTCTTTTTTAAAAGGCTTACGTAAGAGAAAGGAGTCTTATTTCCTTTCATTGATACTTTCAAATATAAACACCACTAAGAATTAAAGATTTCATCTGAATTGTAGTTTTAACTAAACCGACCCAATTTTCAATTTTGAAAATTGCAATACAATCACTTGTTGTTGTTTGGCATGCAACCAACAATCATGTTAGTTTACAATGGGTACCAATACAAAATATTTAGAAAAGTGTACATTTTTAAAAACAAAGCCGAAACAAAAATCGCATTGAGATGTTGTAATTTTTTTCATGCTTTTTTCATTTTTGTAATGGAACATTTGCAAAACTCAATGGGCTGGATCAAAATTGGATGCAGAGAAAAAACCAGATTTTGCAGTTTGTTCCTTTTTTTAAAAAAAGAAAAAAAAAAGGAAAAAAAGAAACTTCACATACAAACAACTACACATTTTAATCCTTGGATGCCTACGTAAGTATATGGTATGTGTGTGTGCATTTCACACAAAGCACCAAATCTTAAAATAAAAGGAGAAAATGATTTTCAAAACAAATGGATTCCAAATTGAAACAAAGCTCGTATTAATGAGATAACTGTAAATTCTTCATGCCTGTATGAAAATATATGAAGATCGTAGGTAAGCACGCGTGTATCTCAAATACAACTGCTCCAGCTTTGCTGGAGACTTTAATTCCTTTCTTTAAATACTTAAAGTGGAGGCTTGAATTATTTATGGTGGTAGAAAAATCATTATTGTTTGAAATAAGGTTATTTTTCCTAGGCTGAATCCTAGGAAATAAGAGTGAGAATCATGGCATTACCAGTGATAATTAAGATAAAAGAAAGGCGAACCGTTAAGGAATGACAGCACCCCGGATATACAATAACCATTTATTTTGCTTTTAAAAAGGGACCTGGCTATTACTACCCATTATGAAAATAAAGCAAAATAGCAATTGCTAATGAGAATGCGTGTTTTTGCAGCAGAAATATATTCAGAAGCCTGTTTGCATGCTCCGTAGGCAATTTCTTTCATCCCTGTGCATCTACTCACAGATCAAATGCTTCACCAAAAAAAGAAAGAAAGAAAGAAAGAAAGATAAGCCGCAACTAATTCAAACAATTTTGATTATTCTTTAGAATATGGTTCCGTTTCTTCGCCTTCTTTCTTCCTTGCACTACTCTCATTGCATATACAACTATTCCACCAGGTCTTTAATAAAATCAGCTTCCGGGCTGTGGACAAACAAACAAACAAAAATCTAGAATATTTGAAGATGGAATAGACATTCTTATTTATTTATTCCAAAGGGCAGAGGGCAGCTGGTCCAAGGGGCTTTTCATACCTCCCTTTTCTCAAGGATTAAAATAAAATAAAACAACAACCGCAAGCTTGCTAGGAAAGGAAAAAAAATGTTCATTTTCAAGTCCTCAAAGGTTTAGCTGGTTGTATCCTTGAGCCCTAACGGCTGAGGAATATTCTTCCCTGGGGTGTATTTCTTCTCTGTTTTAAAAAAATTACAGAATTTACTTCTAAGTAGACTGTCCAGCCAGACAGGTCAATGATGAATAATCACTACAAAAAAGGAAAAAATAACTCCTCTTCTTCTTCTTCTTCTTCTTCTTCTTCTTCTTCTTCTTCTTCTTCTTCTTCTTCTTCTTCTTCTTCTTCTCCTTCTCCTTCTCCTTCTCCTTCTTCTTCTCCTTCTCCTCCTCCTCCTCCTCCTCCTCCTCCTCCTCCTCCTTCTCCTTCTTCTTCTTTTCAAACAACGACGGAAATGTGATGAATTCATCCATTCAGTGGGGAGGTAACTCTTGAGCAGCTACCGTTTCACTTTGGAGACTTGAATTTTTTTCTGGTTTCAACGGGGAACTTTGGAAATAGCTAAATGATTCCCTGTAGGACCCTTAAACAAAAGATTATTTATTTGTATGTAAAATTTGTACGGCTGCCCAACTCACAAGCAGGGACTCTGAGCGGCGTGTAACAGAGACACAAAAGGAAGAACATATGAAAAGTTTATCATTGCTGAAAAGTTAAAAAAGCACATCATGCACAAGATATCCGATTAGCAAAGGAACCACCTCAAGATCTTACCCTCAACATCTCATTCCAAAACGCCTTACAAAAAACCAGCAACCCTGGCTTCCTTCCTGTGTCAACTTGCTAAGAAACCGCTTCATTAACGAAAGGATGAAAAGCCACATATTTTTTTCCTTAAAGGTTTTTTCTTTTTTATAGGTGCCGCTTGCCACAGATTTATAAATTGATCAGTCCGAGCTTCATCAATAGTTAATTTTATCCCTTGTGGAATTTCCTACTTCTGCTTCCTTTCTCTCTCTCTATATCTCCAGAGGTGGCTTGTTAATTTTACATCTTTGTATAAATAAACTTCTTTTTAATTGTAGTTTCAGGGAATGTGTGTGTGTGTGTGTGTGTGTGTGTGTGTGTGAAAGGATACCGCAAAGATAAAGTGAAAACACAGGAGCTGGGGTGTATAAGATGGAGGGTGTAAATATATCCAGCACATTTATTGGTGTGAGTATTTAGAACTGCGATGTTATAAAATTATTACTGTTCTCTCTCCAAGTGTATGCGTAGTGGGCGATTGGTCAGTTAAAGATAAAATAACTGTCCCTTGACATTTGTGTTTTGTTAACAAAGGAATAGAAGTTACCTTGGAGATTCTTAATTAACTCTTTTCCTTTAGTTGCAGGCCTGCTTATCATTTCACCGTTTATTTAAATAGATGTGGGGTATTATTCTTGTAAAAACATCTCCTTAATCTCTACCAAAATTAGCATTTCAGCACAAGGCGGTAGATAAAATGCATGATTAAGTCAGGCTAGGTTTAGGGCCTTTTAAAAAAAAAAAGAAATATTAAATCAATGTTCAAAAGTCCAAACCTTATTTACAATCAAATAAGAGGGGCTAAATTTTCCCTCTGCCCAAAAAAATCAGTGCCAGGCTTCACAGCAAATCTGCAGAGAAGGTTTACGCTGCCCCTTGTTTTTGTAGTAAAATACTTACAGGAGAATTTATTTTTGAAAGAGACGCGGTCCAATCCAGTCTAAGCGTTCATTCCCTTCAGAACAGAAGTAACCATTTAAAAAATATATATATATAATTCTTAGCCATTACAAAAATGGCCAACGGCGTGATTGACAAAATCCAACACACTGATTTTCTTGATGCTGAGGAATGAAAGCCAGACAAGTAAATTTTCCCCAAAAAAACTTTGCAAAAAATAGCTACCCAGCTATTTAAAAGCTCCCCTTCCCCTTCTGTAAACAAAGTGCTGGGTTAAATTGAGGCAGGGGACAGAGAAAAATAGATGGCCATAACTGTGAATTTGTTAGCTAGAGGGAGCTCCTTCATAAGGTTATTGGAGAAAGAAAGAGGCTATGAAATCACGCTTTTGCCTTTGTCTGGATTTGAACATAAAAGAGCTGGTTTTATAGCTGATTTTATCTGCCCCATTCTGTGATATGAATGTTATTGCTTGAAACTATCAGCGAGAATTTATTCCAGCTCAGCCGTGACTCCTCTTACACTGGTATCTGGATCAAACCTATTCCCTGCCCATTTTTTGACACCTAAGCAAACAGAAACCAGCAGATTAAAAAGGCTTCTTCATTGCCACAACCACCACATGTAATGAAAAGCCACAACTTCAAAACCTCCTCTCTAGATGCTGTTTAAAATCTCTTTTGTGCTGCTGGAGATGTTTAAGGAGCCACTCCCAGCATCGTAGTGGTGGTTAAGTCAGTACCATTTGTGTTGTGTCAGAAAACAGAACAAGCCTGCAAGGTTTTGATATTCCCCTTCAACAGATGTGAAATTAGTCAGTAAAATTTAAATGTTCTTGAAGAGTTCTCTTTCCAGTTCATCTTAGTGGCCAACCCAAGTCCAAACCTATTGTTTCTTTCAAAGAACTGAAAACCACAGTGTTTCCTCACAGGAATGATTTTTCATAATGAATTCCAAAATTTTGTTTCAATTGGATTTGGGCCTCTAATTTATCTGGACCCATAATGAGATTTACCTGGATCCATAATCCATTTCAAATTTATCTAGACCCATAATCCATTTGTAACTGTTCAGAATCAAAGTTCTAATAGTCCTTTTGCTGTTTATTTAAAAATAAACAAATTAAGTCCTTCAACTTGCAATTGAAATTTCTTTCACTTAAGACGAAGACTCACCCGGTGATTTCAACTTCTCAATCCGAAGTTTGTTAATAGCGGAGAAGCAATTAATGAGCAATTTCCAAAGGTATTTTTTTAAAAAGGAAGTAGGCAAATCCGGTGTCCTTTTAAAATAGCCAACTGTGGATTGAACAAAATATCTATTTTAATTCTAAATTCACTATCGAGATCTCTGTCTTGCAGTCTTCTTGTGAGGAGCAGCTGTCCAGAGTATTTGTGGGTGATCTTAAGTCCACGGATTGTTCAGGGAAGAATTATAAAGAGCAGGTTCCCGTACAAAGTCTTCAGTCTGCCATAGTTTTTGCTTCACATTTTGTGGAGCTATCCTCAGCTCACCATTTCTTCCTCCAAAGTCCATAATTTCTTAATTTTTCAAAAGGAAAGGATGAACAGTTGAACATATGCATTGAAAGCCCCTGCCTTGGCTTCAAGGAAACAACTCAATTGAAAGCAACTCAGAGTTGGCCCTGCCTTCAGATCAGTCATGGTCAGGACCAACCAAAACTCTTGTTGTAGTATCTCTTTACATCAGGGTTTAGTCTGAGCAAATGTGGTGAGTGTTACTTGGTTACCATAATCTGCCTAAGCGTCATTTTATTAATCCAGGATAAATTTGCCTCCGATTCAGATAGTATAACTCAGCTGAATTGTGCATTAGGAAAATTTACTATGGTCGCTGTTGAGTCTCACATACATTCGATACCATATCTCAGCCAATGAATTGCTTTTCTTTTCTGTGATATTCTCTCTTTCCTTCTCCCTCCTTGCGTATATTCCCCCAAAGGGGGGAGAGGGAGAGAAAGAGAGAGAGAAGAGAGAGGGGGAAGGGAGGGAGAAAGAGAGAGTGTGTGTGAGAGAGAGAGCTGTGTGTTTTTTGCACACAACTTTCTTAACATCTACATGTGTGGTGGCATCTTTCCTTAAGGTAAAACATTTCAATATAAATCGTTTTCTAAGACACACAGTTCCACCTGCAACCATTTCAGAACAACCGGGGACTCACTGCAAAATTCAAAGAAAAGAGCTTTCTTTTGATCTAGGAACCGTCCAAGCCATTGCAACAAAAATCAGATTGCTTAAAAGCATGACTCAAACACGTTTTCCCCTTCTCTGTTCTTAACAGGGGTGGAGAGGAGAGTGGAAACTGATGATGGATTGGTGTTGCAAGTATTTTAAGATTTGGACATGATTTTTACCCTCTTTGGTGATGCACCCTGGATCAGACATGTTCTCCTCCTCTTCCTCCTCCTCCTCCTCCTCCTCCCTATATTACCCCAATGGGATCTTTCTAAGGTCCGATTCTTGTAATCAGTTACACGGTTCAACGCTGCTGCTTCTCTGTGTAACCTGTCCCCTTTCTGTTTTCATTTCTTAAATTAAAACCATCTTTAAAAAGTGGCAGATGAGACAGAAAGTCTTATGGGGCTGGAGAAGATCAATAATCCCCATCAAGGGGGGCAGGGCAGGGCCAGGCAGCAGAAGACACACCTCACCCCACAGACCTCCATGTGATCTCATTCAAGAATCCTATCCCTTCTTTGCTAGATGCCCAACCAAACCGATATTCCTCAATGCTGCACAGAACATAGAATCATAGGGTTGGGGGGGCAACTTCTAGTTCAACCCCCCCCTCCCAGCTGAAGCAGGAGATCCTAAACTATTCTGGACAGTCTCTTCTTGAGAAGAGGGGACGGAGCACTCCACAACTTCTGGAGGTAAGTCATTCCACAGGCAGCTGCCTCCACCCAAGCAGGGAGCAGAACCCCTTGGAGACATAACCAGCTGGACCGTCCTACTCAGAGGAAGTGTTTCTGTTGGAGAGTAGCTCTTTACCAGCTGCCACCTGCAGACTTGGCATCCCTGTCTTGAGCAACCTGCTTGCTTTCCCTCAAGTCTTCCAGCGCCCGGAGGGCATTCCCCTTGTGATTTGCTCGGGTTTTGTGTGGCCTCTCATTTGAGAAGACTCCTGAATGTCTGCAGAGGTGTTTTGTCTCACGCCTTCCTTGAAAGGTTGCCTTGGAAGTGAGCGCTCTGGAATGCTTGGCAAGGCCACAAGCGGACATAAAAAGAAAAGAAAAAGAAAATATCTGGGTCGTGTTTGGGAAGGCCAGACTGAACAATGAGCAGTTCATGAGCCCGTAAGGATGACCCATGCAATTAAAGTCCGGGAGTCTAGAAATGCTTCTTCGTATCCATGCTACGATGTCAAACACACCGGAAGCAATGCTAAGCAATGAGCAAGGGGTGGCGCAGTGGTTAGAGGGCGGTACTGCAGGCTATTTCTGCTGACTGCCAGCTGGCTGCAATTTGGCAGTTCGAATCTTACCAGGCTCAAGGTTGACTTAGCCGTCCATCCTTGGGGGGTGGGTGGGTCAAATGAGGACCCAGATGGTTGGGGGCAAGAGGCTGACTCTGTAAACTGCCTAGAGAAGGCTGGAAAGCACCGTGAAGCTGTATATAAGGCTAAGTGCTATTGCTAGGTGGAGAGGGAAGGAAGGAAGGAAGGAAGGAAGGAAGGAAGGAAGGAAGGAAGGAAGGAAGGAAGGAAGGAAGGAAGGAAGGAAGGAAGGAAGGAAGGAAGGACTGTGGGGTCACAGTGGTTGGAATGCAGCATTGCAGGCTAATTCTGCCATTGCCAGCAGTTCAATTGTCACCAGCTCAAGGTTGACTCAGCCTTCCATCCTTCCGTGGTCAGTGAAATGAGGACCCAGATAGTTGAGGACGATATGCTGACTCTGTAAACCACTTAGAGAGGGCTGGAAAGCACTGTGAAGCGGTATATAAGTCTAAGCGCTATTGCTATTGCTACTTCAGTCACCTGCCTTCTGCCTGATATTTTTATATATTTATTAGATTCTCCGTATCAATAAAAGAGAACATTTGTGGCTCGGGGTTGAGTTGAAATGAGAGGGTCCTCAGTGCTCTCTAAGCTTAGTGGTTTTCCTTCAAGATGTTTCATTACCCAAACAAGGTAACATCATCAGTGCTGGTCATGCAAGCTCAGACAGCACCAAGGATCACTCATATTCTACACTCCCAGCTATTGAAGTTTTTGAGAGAGAAAAAAAATGCTCTCTAGGCAATGATAACTAACATTCTTTCCAGAGTCTAGGATTGTCTTAGCCACCATCATCTCACTGTTCTTTTATCTCCTGGATCTTGGCTAGTTTTGAGGACCGGAGGTTGCCTCCAGGGTCTAAGGTAGCATGTCCTAAATATCAACTGGAAAAGAGTAACAATGGGAAGGGGTGAGCCCTCCTGTCCATGCACCACTGCATGACCTAATCCTAGTGAAATTAGACAATTATCTCTCTGCTCAAGCTTCCCCACCTTCGTCTGGTTGATAATGTCTGGCCTACAGGTCACCTTTCACTTGCAGCCATCGTTGGGACCACATCTGAGGAGCTCCATCGCTGGAGACTTTTAAGAAGAGGTTGAACGGCCACTTGCCTGGAAAGATGTGGGGCCCCAAGCTCCTTTCCAACTCGGTCATTCTTTTATTCTCTTGTTATCACTCTCTCTTTCCACTGCTTCCCATCTCCTTGTTCCATTGCAACTTTAATTATGAGCAAGAAGTAAACCCAGAGTTCAAGACATCCAAAGAGGCCATTCCGCCAACACAATAATCTCCTGACACAAACCCAACCTTGATGGAAACAAGGCAGAGTGTTGCAGGCTCTTAATGTCAGCTCCCTTAAGCAGCTGGGGAGACTTACTAGCTTGAGTTGGCACGAAGAGGTTAATATAAAGAGCATTTTTTTAAATGCGCTGATAGATCTGGGATGCAGCTTTCATCAACTGTATCTTACCTTGGAGTCCCTTGAAATTTAGACTGGTAGCTGTAATATATGAACTGACCTAGCTTGGCCTTAATTTCCCATCCCCTTAATCTCACCCTTTGGTCTCACCCCTAGGTTAGAACGAGAGGCACAGACGAGATCTCTCTCATCTGTTGCAAAGAATATTGCAGTTCTGTGTTTCATATCAGGTGGGGTGGGCCAGGGGTGGATGCGAGAGGTGGATCTGTAAGCAACTATTTATAGTATTCTTGGGATGGTTTGACTGCCGCAAAACAGGTTGCGCTTGTTTATGATGGACAGCTCAACCGATGTTAGTGCTGTTGGCCAAATGTTGAGCGCCAACTTGGAAGTCTTAAATTGACATTAATTTGGATTTGCTACCCACTTTCCCCAACTCAGTCAAGAACAGGAAAGTGGCCTAAATAAAACACAATAAGCCATTAGTACAAAATAAAGAGGGTTACACTTAATTTTCTCCAGGAACATGAACCTAGATTTGGCTTGGAGAATCTGTTTGAGGACTCCTCTAACAGAACATAGGATAATAGAATTGGAAGGGACCTTGGAGGTCTTGTAGTCCAACCCTCTGCTCAAACACAAGACCTTAAACCAGGGGTCTTCAAACTTGACAGCTTTAAGACTTGTGGACTTCAACTCCCAGAATTCTTCTGCCTCCAGTCATGTTAGCTCAGGAATTCTGGGAGTTGAAGTTGACAAGTCTTAAACTTGCCGAGTTTGAAGACCCTTGCCCTATACCCTTCTGGAGAAATGGCTACCCAGTCTCCTCTTGAAAATCTCCAGTGATGGAACATCCACAACTTCTGGAAGCTTCCCTTGGTTAATTGTTCTCACTGTCAGGAAATTTATCCTTAATTCTAAGTTAGATCTCCATCTGATGATATAGAACAGCACGGTTGGAGAAACGACACTCCAAAAATACATGGGATAAATTATATGTAAAGATAAAAGGTTCTTCTGTCCAGTCAAGCCCAAATCTAGGAGGCATCTCTGTTTCCTAGCCATGGGAGCCAGCATTGTCCAAAGACATTTTCGTAGTCACGTGGCCACCATGATTGTATGCTGAGGAGCATGGAACATCGTTACCTTCCCACCAAAGTGGTACCTATTTATCTACTCTAATTTGCATGCTTTTCAAACTGCTAGGTGGGCAGGAGTTTGAGCAAGGAATGGGAGCTTACCCCGTCACATGGTGCTCGGATCTCGAACCTGGGCTGTCGGCTTTCAAGTAGAGAATTCTCAAAGTACGATGCAGGAGGGACCTCGTTCCCACCCTGAGTGTTTTTAGTAGGGAAGGGCTGTCTAGCAGGATTTTTCTCCTCTTTCCTTTGATTCACACACCAAATCTTTTGCAAAAGGAGCAAAGTTAATGTGATTTGGAGCCCGGGTCTCAACGGGAGCCTTCAGTAAAGCCAGGGGCACCTTGGCAAACCCACAATTTGTGTCTTTGCTAGGAGTCACTTTCTCCTGACCTTGAGCAAATGTCCTTTTGGGATTCGGTCCCTGCTGCCAAGCTGCCTGACATCGCCAGCTCGCAGGTTACCATGGCAACCCGGGAAAGAAACATGAGTTTGGTAATGTCGCTTTATTGGGCCAGGAACGTGGATGATGGGCTGGAGGGAGACGAGGAGGAGGAAGAAGAAGAAGAAGAAGAAAGTACATCATTGCACCTTTGCATTGTTTAAGAAAAAAACCACACACATCAGGAATATGCAAAAGGCTAGAGAGCTTTGCAAAAATCAGCCACGCTCTTATGCAACACAATCTGAGGCCTGTTTGATTCATATAGCTACCACACTGGGGTTGTGCACACATGCTACTTGGTTACTGAATCAAACCATTTTCTGGGTTTATGCAATGCCCCGAGCTATCAGGGAACTCAACAAGCCAGGATTCATGCCATATGCAAACATCTAACCGAAGTAGCCCTTGACTTACAATTATTTGTTTAGCGTCTACTCAGGAGTAGGTAGATAGATAGAATTCTTTATTGGCCAACTGTGACTGGACACACAAGGAATTTGTCCTTGGTGCATTTGCTCTCAGTGTACATAAAAGGAAAAGATACATCCGCCGAAAATCATAAGGTCCAACACTTAATAATAGTCATAGGGTACAAATAAGCAATCCAATCATACTAGGAAACAGTCAATATAAATTGTTAGGATACAGGCAACAAAGTTACAGTCATACAGTCACAAGCGCAAGGGGATGGGTGATAAAGAGTGATGAGAAGATTAATAGTAATAGTAGTGCAGACTTTGTCAACAGTTGGAGAGTGTTGAGGGAATTATTTGTTTAGCAGAGTGATGGCATTTGGGAGAAAACTGTCCTTTTGTCTAATTGTTCTGATGTGCAGTGTTCTGCATAGTATCGTTTTGAGGGAAGGAGTTGAAAGAGTTTTTATGTCCAGGATGTGAGGCACTGAATAAGGGATTCCTCATACCAGTGCAGCATCCCCAAGGTCATGTGATTGAAACCCACTCCTCATGATGGTTTAATAAGCCACCTGTCAGCCTTGGAAGCTATGTTTCACTTGGAAGCTTCGAGGCTGCCACATTCAGTGCCTGGGGATTTGGGAGCGGGATTTCATAGTTGGGTAGAAAGCTAGACACAACAACATTCTTTTCTCAGAGAGTCAAGGACATGTTGCCCTGCCCTGGAGGGAAGTGGCAGGAGGGATGTCTCCAGTTGGGACATTGAATATGACAACTTTAATCAAATGGAACTTTGATGAATTGTTTGTCTCAGAGTTTATTGGGTTGGTTAGTTGGAATGCTGACACCACCACAGAGATGATTTGAGGAATTCGCAGGTTGCCACGAGCCAGTTAGACCTCCGAGGATGTCTCCAGGAATGTAAACATTGAGGATATCCCTCCACATTTGGGGTGTATGGCCAAAAACGTGTCCACACTCTATACTCTTTCCGAGGGGCTCCATATCAGTCTAGCAAAGGATGGAAACTAACCCAGGAGAGAAGCAACCTGGAATGAAGGAGAAACTTCTTAACAGTGGAACAGAAGCTGCCTTCAGAAGTCATTGGAGGCTTTTAAGAAAAGACGGGACAACCACCTATCTAGGGTCTACTGCTTGAACCGGGGGTGTGTGTGGACTAGATGACCTCCAAAGCCCCTTCCAGCTCTGACTGAGAAGGTGATTAGAAGTCTTCGGTTCCTCTCCTTCCCAAAATAACTTTCTCCCAGAAGGAGACTCTTGTTTTGGGAAGGAAGGAAGGAAGATGCACCCTTTGAAGGAAAACTCAAATCTCGCCCTCGGTGTCCGTTTGTCGTTGGAAGCCAGTCCTAAGGGGATGCACAGATCTCCTTCAGGCCCAATATTCCAACGCCCCCGGGAGGCTGCAATTCTAACACGATCCATTTTTCTCTTCTGTTTCCCACCCCCCTCACCCTCTTTCTCCACCCCTCCCGTCCTTTTTAAATCGCTTTTGCATTCTCCACAGTGATTAAGAAGAGGCCAAAAGGCACGGCGCAAACACCGCAGGAAGATAAATTCTTTCCCTCTTGTCATTTTTTATTAAACTGCCCATCAGCTGGCAGTTAGCAAGAGGAGAGTGGGGGGAAAAAGCTGACTCAAGAACGCGACATGCAGGCTGGGAGCTTATATTGGGAGCCAGGAAAAAAATTAGTGCGGTGTAGCCATGGCTGGTTCCGCCATCAGCAGAGAGGTAGGGTAGAGAGGGCAGGGGGTTGGGCTGCAAATAAAGGAGAATATTTGTAGCTCAGGGACGGAGGAAATAAGGAAGAAAGGAAGGAAAAGAAGAAGACTGGGGGAAGGAAAGAAGGAAGGAAGGAGAATGAGAAGAAAAGAAGAGCTAGGAAAGAAGGAGAAAGAAAGAAAGAAAGAAAGAAAGAAAGAAAGAAAGAAAGAAAGAAAGAAAGAAAGAAAGAAAGAAAGAAAGAAAGAAAGAAAGAAAGAAAGAAAGAGAAAGAAAAGGAAGAAAGAAAGAAAAACAAGAAGGGAGGAAGAAGACTGAGGGAAGGAAAGAAGGAAAGGAGAATGTGAGAAGAAAAGAAGAGACAGGAAAGAAGGATAAAGAAAGAAAGAAAAAGAAGGAAGGAAGGAAGAAGACTGAGGGAAGGAAAAAAGGAAGGAAAGAGGATGAGAGAAGGAAGGAGAATGAAGGAAGGAAGGAAGAAGAAGACTGAGGGAAGGAAAGAAGGAATGGGAAAAGAAGGAAAAAGAAAGAAAGAAAGAAAGAAAGAAAGAAAGAAAGAAAGAAAGAAAGAAAGAAAGAAAGAAAGAAAGAAAGAAAGAAAGAGAAGGAAGGTGACAGGTATAGAGGTGGCCCATTACCTTGTGATTTGATTTAATTTTTGACAGGAGAGAGAAGAAACAGTGATCATGCTACCTGCATTTCATTTTTTTCTCACACTTAAAGGCAAACGGAAATAAAACTTAGGTTTGTCCTGTTCCTGCCTCCAACCATATTTTGGGGGGTGGGGAATGAAGACTCCGACATTGGTCCCCAAACCAAACCTTACCCTCCAAACGGTGGGCTTCCCTTTGAGACCCTGCCCGCGGGACATGGTAGAATTGATGAGAAAGATCCCCCCCCCCAACCAGCCATTTTGGGGGGAGACAATCTATCACACATTCCTTTCTTTCCAAAAAACAGAGCAGCCTTCAGAATGGGTGAGAGGTAGCATGTTTCTCGCCACGTTTGTGTCCTCTGAGAGTATCAAAAGAAGAAGGAAAAAGAAAAAAACCCCTTATGCCCCCAGGGGAAAGAGCGAGAAGAGAGGCTGGGAATGCATCGTAAAACCTCCAAAGCCGAGTTGAGAAGTGGAATTCTGCAACGAGGACGAGGACGTTGGGCCCAACTGCATTCCAGAGGCTTTATTCCAGAGATTCCTTTGGCTGGGGTTTATCTCAGATGGTGGGGTTGTATTTTTTTGGGGTGGTGGTGATGGAATTTAATTTGAGAGCCTCTGTCGCCCTGTCGTTCAGGGCAGGAGATTCCCAGGAATTACCAAAGTTCAATAGGTCGCGCACACAGAAGAGAGCTGGGGGGGTGGGGAGGGAAATAAAAGTGACAAGGAAGAAAAGGTGGCGTTAGCCCCCCAAAAACCCCTGCAGATGGGCTTATTATGAGCCTGGGCGCTCCAGGTGCTCGCCGCCGTTTCGCATTTTTGCTTCTTTCCCCGGGACAACATGGTTTTTATTCGTGGGCCCAGCGGATCTGTCTCTCCAGCACCGGAGCGATCTGGACCGGGGACGGATCTCGGGCAGGGTGGGGGACCCATGGAATTAGCATTGCTGGCAGTCTAGTGGGTCTTTAATTTTAAGAGTTAAAAAAGTTCTGTTTAAAATGAAATGAAAAACAGGGTTGGTTTCCTTGGGTTTCCTTCCTTCCTTCCTTTCTTCCTTCCTTCCTTCCTTTCATCCTCCCTCCCTCCCTCCCTTTCCAATCTATCCATCCATTTTTCCTTCCTTCCTTCCTTCCTTCCTTCCTTCCTTCCTTCCATCCATCCATCCATCCTCCTTCCCTCCCTCCCTTTCCAATCTATCCATCCATTTTTCCTTCCTTCCTTCCTTCCTTCCTTCCTTCCTTCCTTCCTTCCTTCCTTCCTTCCTTCCTTCCTTCCTTTCTTTCTTTCTTTCTTTCTTTTTTCTTTCTTTCCTTCCTTTTTCTTTCACAATTCAGACCTTTAACTGGGACACTGGAGAATGTCTACTTTCTCTCGACTGGGTCAGCAACATGTGGGTAGTTCAAGTTACCGGTCACAGGTCAGCTCCCATTGAATGGCAGGTGTGTGAACCAGAGATGGGAAGGGCAATGGCTTTGAAAAGAGACAGCCAAGGGGGACATTGCAGATCTTTGGAAATACCTTATTGGCACGTCATTCCAGAAGCAATCTGCAAGACGCTTTCCTGGGATACGGAGCAGCGGCCTTTAGTTGCGAGAAGGCAGATTCCCAACACACGTTAGAAAACTTCCCAACGGGAAAAGCCGTTTGACAATTCCTCGGGACACATTTTGGGCAGAGTTATCTGTCCTGGACGCTTTGGTTTGATTCCTGCACCCGGAAGAGTTAGTTGGCCTTCATGACTTCAAGAGCCCCGTATGACTTGAGTGTCAAGAAAGGTGATCAGAAGGTAGCAGTTCAGAGGTAAGTCTAGAATTGCAGCCAGATGAACCCTTAAGTCCCCAGGAGCAATTATGGTTTGATGGAACCACCTAAGCTTTCAGACCATCAAAGCGGAGAGGTCCTAAATGTCCCCCACCCACCCATCCACCCCCCAAAAACATTTCAATCTTGCTATGGAGCTTTCACAACCAGGGGATGTTTTTCAGCAACCAACCTCCTTGGCCTTCGGTTGGTAGCACTTGGCTCGGCGTCTCCAAGCGTGATCTGCTAAGTTGGGCTCTATCTGCACTCCGAAAGAGGCCAGTTGCAACACGCCGTTGTCTGCCGTGAAGGTGTCATCATTCTTTCCTTCAAGATTTGATGGGCAAGGAGGCCGCCGTGGCTGCTCTCACTCAAAGGGTGTCAAGAAAAGAGCCTTTTAATCCCATCAACACGGTCCTGTCTTTTTCTCGAGGCTAATTACAAGAGCTGGAAACATGCGGAGGTGTCTCTCCAACAGGTTGAAGGGGAAGAGCAGACCTGATGCTACAGCAAAGGAGTTTGGTTTTTTTTCCCCCAGGAGGGTCTCTTCTCTTCCACCCCCAAAAAATGCACATTCAGACTCTGTTCAGTTATTTATACTCTTTCATTCCCCCCCGCAAAAAATTCGGTGATGAACATCTATAAAAAAAGACGTTGTGACTCTGGAAAGAGTGCAGAGAAGAGCAACCAAGATGATTAGGGAACTAGAGGCTGAAACATATGACGAACATTTGCTGGAATTGGGTATGTCTAGTCTGATGAAAAGAAGGACTAGGGGAGACAGGATAGCAGTGTTTCAATATCTCAGGGGTCGCCCCAAAGAAGAGGGAGTCAAGCTATTCTCCAAAGCCCCTGAGAGGCAGGACAAGAAGCAACGGATGGAAACTAATCAAGGAGAGAAACAACTTAGAACTAAGGAGGAATTTCCTGACAGTTAGAACAATTAATCAGTGGAGCGAATTGCCTCCAGAAGTTGTGAATGCTCCATGGAGGGTTTTAAGAAGAGATTGGACAGCCATTTGTTTGCAAATGATATAGAATCTCCTACTTGAGCAGGGGGCTGGACTAGAAGACCTCCAAGGTCCCTTCTAACTTGGTTATTTGGGTCAGAGGTGATGCTTACATCATTATCATCATCATTATTATTTATTGCACAGTCAGCCGGATGTTCAGACGGGGTTTGGCATTTTTGTCTACCTATCAAGTCCTGATCAAGGACCTGGGACAGACAGAGGTCGGATAGACGGAGATCGCCGCAGGATGGAAGCTGTTCCAAGCAAAGCTGCCTTCTGCAATTGACCGATGGCAAATGTGTCAATGTCACTGATGGTGTTCAAGTGGTGCTCCAGTTGTTTTGGGACAGTACCCAAGGCGCCTGTGACTATTGGTACCACCCTTGCTTGCCTTTGCCATAGTCGTTCTATTTCTATTTGTAGGTATTTTGTATTTTGTGATCTTCTCCAGTTCTTTCTCTTCTCTTCTGCTGTCTCCAGGCACTGCCGCATCCCCTATCCAGACTTTTTTTTTGTCTTTCTTATCGATGACAATTGTTAAGTCCGGGGTGTTGTTGTTGTTGTTGTAATTTTGCAAATCCAAGGGAGCAGCAGCAAAGAGCAAACACAGCATCCGGCCCTCCCTGAGATATTCTCATTTGTTTTCATTTCTTCTTAATGAAAAAATAAGTGGGTCTCCATGTAGCTAATGGAAGGAAAAGGCCTATTTTTGTTTCAAAGAATCAGAGAACAAGGGAATTTCAGCTCAGTGCTCGGGGGCTGGAGCGGAATATCAGTTCTCTTTCTGTTTTTCCTAAACGTGAACTGCCTAACCCCCAGATACAACTTTTACACTTTTTCCTCCCCCTGTAGCTCATCAACTGCATGCATATTTGATGACTTGGAAACAATATCGGCAAAATAAATGAGCCTTCCGCAGGGTTCCTGATGCGCTTAATTGTCTCTGTTGGCTTCACAAGAAAAGAGAGCTCTAACTCAAGGAATATAGATGGAGACAGCAGGAGGGAGAAAGAGTGACGCTCAAAGCAAACATCCTTTAAAAGCCCCAGAAGATCCTTCAATCAGGGATGGGCCACCATTCTCATGGGCAGAGCTCCAGTTCAGGTCTAAAAGGGGGAGCTTGCCTTTTTTTTCTTTATCCCTCTCCTGCCTGCTTTTTTTCCTTCCTTCTCTCATTTCTCCCCTTTCTTCTACCCAGCCCATACATTCCTGCACAAATATTTTCCCTACAGTACCCATTAAGCAAAGAACGTTGCCCCAATGCAACGCAACCTGAGGATACAACCCCTTGGGTTGAAATTTGGAGATGGGGGGGAGAGAGGGAAAGGGAGAGGCAGGGGGAGGGAAAGAGAGGAGGAAGAGAAGGAGGGAGAAGGAGAGAGGGAGAGAAAGAGAGAGAGAGCACCAGATTTGCTCTGTAAAGACACTTCTTTTTGCATTTGGATGAAAAAAATAGAGGGAAGCCCAGAACTCATTTATTGGGATCCTTGGTGCTGTCTGAGCTTGTTGGTTTTCTTGCAGATGTTTCAGTGCACTGATGATGTTGCCTAGTTGGATAATTAAACATCTGCAAGTCAACACCAAATATCAGAGAGCACCAAGGAGGCCACAGTCCTCCTCCTCCTCCTCCCTTCCACCACTGATGATGTTACCTGGTTGGGTAATGAAACATCTGCAAACAAACTACCCAGTTCCAGAGAGCACCAAGGACCCCATAGCCCTGCACTTTTTCTTCCTCCTGCGCTCCACAAACCCAACTCCCTTCTAGCATCGATGATGTTCCCTAGTTGCGTCCTGAAACGTCTCCACGCACACATACACACCCCACACAAAAACCCACCCCAAACCAACCTTCTTCCGAGCTCAGAGAGCACCAGGGAGCCCACGGTGCAACCCTGAGCTACAAATATCCTCTTCTATCCGTCTCCCGGTTATAGAATATTTTAAGGTACCAACTGTTGGTTTTATTTCTGCCAGGGCAGAGTTGTGACTCTTGTCAAAAGAGACCCACCGAGTGGCTTGTTAAATGGGGATTCTGCCTTACGTACCGGAGTTTTCTCATTATGCCGCGAACTACAAGCACCCCTGTTGGTTTTTCCTCGCCCTTTCTAATCTCCCGGCTTAATTGGGTGTGCGATTATTTAAATGTCAGTGCCAGCCAGTTCATTTACGGACGGGTGAATGAAAGGGAGGGTGGGGGGGTAGGGGAAGGAAAGGAGAATGAAAAACTGGAGAGAAATAAATTAATAAAACATATTCACCCCGCTTGTCTTGTGCTCAGGGGAAATGAAGAGTTTAATAGTAAGGAAGCTGTTCCCCATCTGGTGCTTGCCTTGGCAAAGCACAGGAGGAGGGCGTGACGGATTTATTGTGGCATTACCAGGCCTGATGTGAAATAATCTAGCAGCAAGGAGGTTATGGCTCTAAAGAGAGCCATCAGATGCTTAGGAGACATGGATGTTTGAGAGGATTAACTCTGCTTAAATCAATACGGGTCATGAAAACAGAACTAACCAATCTTGTGGTCACTCAATTATTTAAGACGAGCGGCTGTATTCCCCATAGGGCGGAATTAAACACATGCTTAAGGGGAACTGCCAATTAAACCCAGACCCTTTACTGCTGAGTTAAGGAGCTGGTGGTAGCAAGGAAGGAGAGGTTTCTCTCGGGTCCGAAAAATGGCATCCGGCAACGTACGGTAAGGTAGGGAAGGCGAGCTGATCAACGTTTGTCCTGGATTGTCTGAGCGCTGATAATAATTAATGGGCGGAAGAGGAAGGGAAAGAAAAAAGAATAAGAATTTCTTACTTAGGAAATCAACATTAATGGGGAAATGCTGCAACTGTGAACTGGCAAATCTCTGACTGGCAAATCTCTGACTGGCCCCGCCACTTCCATCTCTTCTCTGCCTCCCATTGAGTCAGAGGTGGGTATTCAGCTGGTTCTGACCGGTTGTGGAGAACCGGTAGCGGAAGTTTTGAGTAGTTCGGAGAACCAGTAAATACCACTCCTGACTGGAGATTTTATAGTATCCTTCCCCTACCACGCCCACCAAGCCACGCCTACAGAACTGGTAGCAAAAGAAATTTGAATCCCACCACTGTATAACTCCAAACTAAATGAAAGGTTTTAAGTCAAGGATTATCGTGAGAAGAAATTAGCATTTCAGAAGCTGACTGATCCCTACTATTAAACTCTTCATGGTTAGCTTCATGTTACAATTACTTGCACACAGCTAGAAGATCATGGGTGTAACTCCAGAAGCCATTATCTCCCTCCTGGCTAACTCTCCGTTGCAAAGCAAATTCTGCAGCCGATTGCCAAATTTATCGGGCCCATGTACAATCAATGCCAATGTAATTTTTTTCCCCACCCCCTGCAGCCATACAGACATTCCTGCTGAAATCTACCCGGGGTTGAAACCCACGCTGAATATTCCAGAAAAGCGCCACGTGAAGTTGATTTGATGCGATAGGGAGCACCCCAAGCAAGACGGCTCTTCGCCCACTCCAAATTCTAACGGTTGGCTTGCAGTGAAGCCAAATCTTGGCACAGCCGATGTCGCCGTTGGGTGTGACCGATTGCTGCCTTGTTAAACTAATTTAGCTACCTGTCACACGTTATCTGATTTGTTTTCTGCAGGTATACTAGTCTGTGCTTCCAGGGATGACATTTGTAGGCGACACACGCACCAAAGGCAGGCGTGATTTTGGGAGCTTATATAGCAAGAGCCTTTAGGCTTAAATACTGCCCCGTAGTGGGAAATTTTCATGTATTGTTAGCACGTGACCCCTACAATCTGAGCCCTCATTTTACCCACTTTGGAAAGATGGAAGGCTGAGTCGACCTTGAGTTGGTCAGGATTGAACTCCTGGCAGTGGGCAGAGTCAGACTGCAATGCTGCATTTTAACCACTGTGCCAATAGGGGTCTAAAGTCCATGATAGACCTCAATTTATTATTTTATTTAGCATATGGTGTAACATGCATGGACTAGTTTCTTCGTAATTCTAGGTTGCTGCTCCCCGTGAAAACCTTCTTAAATGCTCAGTCTCCCCAACAAAATGACCAGCACCAAAACCAGAAGGCTAGAAACTTCTGAGTAAACTCCAAAACCAATCGCAACCAAGCTCTAATCGGAGCTTGTTTTCTCCAACCTTTGGGGTCAAATATTTGGGACGTCCAGAGCTTTCACCCTTTTCTGTCCTCTTAACATATTTGGGTGTATTATATCTATTTTTCTATCCCTATCCATTCATATTCTATCTATATATCTGTATAAAAGCAAAATGCCACTCACGCATCATCACAAAATCTCCAGAACCGTAAAGCCTACAAACTTGAAATTTGGCCCGTAGGTTCCTCTTGGCTTCTAGGGGCTCGCTAAGAAAGGATTATTTTTTCGAAATGATCCTCAGAGCATTTAGAGTATTTCCTATATTACTACTATTATTAACACGCTCTGATGCTAAGGAGTTCTGTGCCCCCTCCTCACCTGAGAAGAAATCTCTTCCAAATGCAAAACACAAGCAGAGGAGAGGAGTTTCAGTTTCATTTTCAGAGCACCAAACAGCTTTACTACAGGACGGTTGAGCTAAACCACACCCAGGCTCCTTGCTGTCTCCTCCTTGCTCACACAGCAAGTACCGTTTCACTTTCCAAACAGCCCTCAACTCTCTCACGCACTGACAGGATGGTAGCCAGATGAATACCAATGGAGGCTGGGAGGCAGAGGCAAAATTCCCCTACCCTTATTTTCCTCCCCCAAAACTAAGCCCGAACCACATAGTTTTGTAGAGAAGCACGGGGATCCAGCTAGTATATTTATATAAATAAGACTTTTCCAGCAGACTTTCTCTGAAGATTACGCTGGAGACAGCCCTGCGAGGAATGAAAGACGAATTAGGGAAGGGAAGGGAAGGGGGGACGAGAGGAGGGGAGGAATCCAAGGTGAACATTCCAGAGCCATTACTCAGATCTGCGCCTGCACCTTTGCGCAGGAGACAGGCCCGCGCCCCCCCGCCCCCCCATGGCTCCCCCCGCCGCGCCTTGAGGTGTAAGGATAGCCGCAAATGGCTAATCAGGATCATCTGTTTGGGTTTTTCATTTTTCAATGTTATTAGGGCTTCTTGGGACATGGCTGAGGAATGTGACTGATGCTTTCAAGTCAAGAGCCCCGGATCTAAGGCTGGAGGCGTTTCGGTGGCGCACCGGTGACCTTCCTCCAGGCCTTCACCTCTGGGGAGTGGGTGCCTGGAATTGAGGGGAGGGGGGAGGAGGAGGGGGGGAACCTCTCATCTGCCTACGCCGGGTCCAGGAAAAAAAAGGAAAAAAGAGAGAGGGGGGCCACAGGCAAAAAGCCAAATATGGGTAAAACCAGGACAGTCAAAAGGCATTTGAAACTAGGAGCAAATAACGTAAGGCTACAAAAATCATCAGGGGTGTGTGGATAAGATGGAGAGCGTTGTCCTTCCCTTCCCCTTTCACCCTGCGAAGATGATGGGCTATTATTCTTGAGGCCATTTGTTCACCATCTTCATTTAATGACCCCGTCATCCCTTGCAGGGTGGAATCTAGGCAACTGATTGGAGACGAGTGTTTACTGGCCGGATGCCCTTCCTGTTGCCAGTGTGGAGGGTTTTTTTTTTTTTTTCCAGCAGATATATTCCCATCGTGCACACCGAGAGAAAGATCTGCCTCCTGATTGTGAGGCCAAAAACAGGTCATTTGTTACTGAAGGCCAATTGTTCTCTGCGGATCCTCACGCTCACACCAGGTGTGTGTGAGTTGCGGGGACGCCAGAGGCAGCTAACACAAAGCAGGGGTGAATTAAGAGCGTTGCTGAGTTCCCTTAAGCTGACGAGTTTAATAGACAACCCTTCCTATTAGTGTGGGGCAAGAGAGAAAGTGATTAGCTTTTGAATTCTCCTTCCACCCTCCCAGAATTTGCTTGTATTTCCTGTTCTCTCTGAAGTAGTCCAGCTTCAACCACCCTTTGAAAAGCAACAAGATTAAATTGGCACAGCTTTAGAAGCATTAATACCGGCTTCCTTGCCCTGTTTGCGGTTTGGCAATATTCACAATTGGAAATTCATTTTTTTTTTTTTATTTTAACACCGACGTAAGGAATCTGGGGGTTTGGGTTGGCAGAGCCACCCCTAGTGGTTGTACTGGGGAAGTGCAGCGTTCGAACTAAGCGTTTTGTCCCCGTTTCGGAAGGCAGATGGACTTCCTTAGTTTTTCCCTGAAGACGATACTCTTCTTACCCAAGAAGCTTCTTCAGTTCTGAACTGAATGGTGGAGAGATGTTGGTTTCTCCGAAGAACAGCCGAAGGAATTGGGTACGGCCAGCCAACAAGAGGCTTGTATAATGAAGGATGTGGTTTTCCCAGTGGCGATGCATATGGCTGTGAAAGTTGGACCATAAGGAAGGCTGAGCGGGTAAATTACCCAACTTGGCACTTGGTCGGATTGCCTTCCAGGGAGTATTTCTCTCTCTCTCTCTCTCTCTCTTTCCCCCTCTCCCCGCCAGGATTCCTAGGTGTGGCAGTAAGCTACTCTGTGTTGTCTAGCTTGTTTTTCTTCTCCTGGTGCTCCTTTCTCACTCTCCCCTTCATCTCCTCGGTATGCACACATTCCTACAAGCATTGGTTGGACCGAGCAGCCACGAGAGGGAGGGAGGACACAGAGTGCCTGCAGGAGGCCTGCCAAGCCAACTGTTGAGGCATGAGGGAAGCGTGCGGCTCTCAGCAACGCCTGATGTGGCCGTGATTCAACGTATCTTCTTGACAGGGGAAAGGCTAAACTCGGCCCTCAGCTCGGGTGGCACCTATCTTAAGCGTCCTTAGGAGAGGACCTGGCTTTGAAGCACAGAGACGGATGCCGAGTTGAAAAGGAACAGGACAAACCACCAGGCTTCCTTTCGGTCGCCTGAAAACCAGAGCTTCTCCTTCAGCTAGCCCTCCACGATCCACTGAGTGGCCGTTCGAAGTTCCAACGGCCACGAAGAATGAGCATCGATGGTGGTTCGCTTAAGAACGGTGGCAAGGAAAGTCATAAAATGGGGAGTAAAATCCACAAGAAATGTCTTGCTCAGCAGCAGAGAGGGTGGATAACATAAACGGGGGGATTTTTCGAGAAAGTGGACGTGTCCGCGAATACCACACTGGCCACCGCTGGGTGCGCATTTTATATTTTCATCTAGCATTGGAAATCTTACCTACCAGCCCTTTAGTGGGAGAATGTTCCTATGCATATGCTTGGGCACATCGCCTTGTCACGCCATTCAAACCCATGGCCTTCCGAAAAGCGGCTGGTCGTTCATGGCAAAGCAACAAAAGCAGCGGAGAAACCAGATCATTAACACAGATTAACAGAGTTGGAAGGGACTTGTAGGTCATCTAGTCCAACCCCCACCCCCACCGCCCAAGAACGAGACCCTACGCGATTTCTGGTGTCCTTTCTTTGCAGTTGGTGCAAGGCAGGTGAGCCAAGGACAAGAGTCAAAATGTTCAAAGCAGAGAAGGGTTGATTCGAACGGCTTCCGGATCCTACAAGATGCCTTCAAAAGAAAGAAAGAAAGAAAGAAAGAAAGAAAGAAAGAAAGAAAGAAAGAAAGAAAGAAAGAAAGAAAGAAAGGAACAAGCTTTTTGAAGTCAGGAAGAAGAAAAAAGACACAAGGTGTTAACCATCTCTTGTAGGCAACTCAGATGATTTCTCCTGATTAGAAGGCCCTTGAGGCTTCTCACACTCACTCTTGGCAAAAACCAAAGACTTCACTCATGCTTTGAGCCTTTGGGGAGGGGGAGGAGGAGGAGGAGGAGGAGGGGGAGGGGGAGGAGGAGGAGGAGACAAAAGAGGACATGTTCAGAAGGCAGAAATCAGCTCTTTCAACCCAGCCCGTGGCTTGGTTTTGGGGTGATTCCATGGGACTTGCAGAGGAAGGAGAAGATGTGAAGGAAAAACCATCATAGGAGATGACCAGGCTGAGCCCAAGGGAGGGGTCAGACATGCCACTAGTCTGGAGTCTCTTTGCACTCACAGAGCTCTAAGTCCAGCCCGCCTTGAATTCCGTTGACTCTTATCTACCACCTATTTGCTTTGACCGTTAGTAGTTCAGATTCTTCTAAAGAGTGTTAGCAGACAATAAGACTATAATCCTTTGAACTGCCTGGACTCCTGATTTCCTATGCTTGACAATCATCTTCTCTACCTTCCTGCCTTTCAAAGAGGTTGGGATAAGGCTGCCAGAATTTACAGGAAGGATGGCAATGAGGACCCCAAACTTCCAGAACGATGATGGGTTGGACAAGGGGAAAAAAAATGGCACAAGGATGGAGAAGAGAGGGAGGGAGGGAGAGAGAAAGAAAGAAAGAGAGAGAGAGAGAGAGAATGAGAATGGAGGATGGATGGATGGATGGATGGATGGATGGACAAACAGACGATAGATGATAGATAATAGATAAGTAGATAGAGATGGATGGATGGACAGACAGACAGATAGATGTTAGATAGAATAAATTAGATAGATAGGTGATAGATAGATAGATAGATAGATAGATAGATAGATAGATAGATAGATAGATAGATAGATAGATAGATAGATAGATGGATGGATGGATATAATCAGGGTATAATATTGTATCTACATTTGCTAAATCACCACACCTAGAAGATCTTGATGCAGTTGTACATTGAAGCAGATCAAGATACGTAAGCGTATGTTGTGTGTGTATGCTTTCAAAGTTTTTCTCTAAGCATCTATATACTTTGACACGGAAAATCAGGAAACATTAAAAAATCACAGTTCAAATGAATAAGGAGGCGTTTTAAAAGAAAAAAAATGCCAAGCGTTTTGAACATTTAATGTTCTTTATATCGTAAACTGTTGATGGGGCCTGAAGATAGGTATACATACCCCATATATCACTTTTACTGAACTGTTGCTAATCTATCAATAGACATTATTAGACGGGTGCCATTAATAAATACACATAAAGGCCCGAAATCCAGATCTCCAGAAGGAAGACGCAATATATCAAACATGACCTAAATTTGGGTTTTTCTTGGAAAACGGAGCACGGTAAACCAACGCTTCGCTTTCTGCTCAGGAAGAAGGATCTATCAACAACCTGCTTCATGATGGATTCATCGCCCTCAATTTGCATCTTCCTGTTTTTTTGTTTAAAAAGAAGGCAAGGAATTCTACTCCTCCAAAACAAACGTCTGCAGCATCGAGTCTGTAATCCGCCTTGGTGTAAATCCCAATTAAGAGGCTTTGGAAAACGATGAGTAATCTCATCCGGGCACCGCGGTGTGACATGCTACTGCCAGCTGTCCCTGGGCTGAGCTGGGTTATTCTTGCCACTGGGAAGGACAGGGGAGCCAAGGGCTTTGTGTAAAAATGGCCGCTGCGTTGTGCGGGGGCCCTTTTTGGGTCGGTGGAAGAGGGTGGGACGGGCACCTGTGGGTGGCATCGTCTTCTGACCTCCCACTGCTTCCCAGAGAGGTTCTTCGATCCACCCGAAAGCAAAGACACGCACGTCTAGACTTTCACCCTTCGAAAACACAAACGGGGTGGGCGGGCGGGGTGGAACCCCACTCATTCCAGCGATTTGCATGCATTCAGCAAAGGGAGGGACCCACATCTCTTTCCCCTTGTCAGCAGAACTCTCTCTCCTTCCACCGGCAGCGTGGAGCCGACAGGCGGGTTCGTTTATGCCTAATTAGCTGTGGAGACACCATCTCACTGACTTCTCCTTGATGAGCTGTGTGTGTGTGTGTGTGTGTGTGGTTTTTTTTT
The DNA here is from genome assembly GCF_049901715.1 of Pseudonaja textilis. Taxonomy (NCBI): domain Eukaryota; kingdom Metazoa; phylum Chordata; class Lepidosauria; order Squamata; family Elapidae; genus Pseudonaja; species Pseudonaja textilis. Next base: position 7,615,589 of record NC_142006.1, read on the forward strand.
TTTGGCATGGATACAGATCTTTCTTTGACGTAATAACTAGGTGGCAGGGTGGCTGGTGGGTGGTTAGGTGAGTGGTACCTTCATGAAGATGGATAGTTTCGTGTGCGTTGGGGAGAACCCAGATTTTCACCTGTGTCTGTCTGTCTGTCTGTCTGTCTGTCTCTCTCCTTCTCTTTCTCCTCCACCCCTCTAAGAATCAGGTAGATTCCAGCCAATCCTATAACCTTCTGATAGAAGAGAATATTTATAGCTCGAGGTTGGAATCTGGGGGTCCGTGGTGCGCTCTGAGCTGGGCGGTTCTCTTGCAGGCATTGCACCACCCTACGAGGGAACATCAGTAGTGGTGGAAGGAAGTAGGGTTTGCAGAGAGAAGGAGAAAGGTTATGAGGTCGTTGGTGCTCCCTGAGCTTGGGGTTTTCTTGCAGACTTTCCATTACCAGACTAGGAAACATCATCCATGCTAGAAGGGAGTGGGGTTTGTAGAGGAGGAGGAGGAGGAGGGCAACAATGACTGTGGGGTCCTTGGCGCTTTCTGAACTTGGTGGTTTTCTTGCAGATGTTTCTTTACCTTACTAGGTGACATTATCAGTGCCAGAAGGGAGTAGGGTTTGTGGGGGGGAGGAGGAGGAGAACTATGGGATCCTTGATGCTTTCTTGGTTGTTTTTTTGCAGATGTTTCATGACCAAACTTGGGTAACATCTTCCATGCTAGAAGAGAATGGGGTTGCCTTTTTTTTTTTATTGTATACAAGGGTCCTGCCCTGTTGTAGGGGTTGGACTAGAGGACCTCCAAGGTCCCTTCTGACTCTTGTTATTCTGCTTTCTAGTCTGCATTCCGATTTGCAAAGAGCTGGTGGAGCTTTCTCGTGTACTAACATTCCTAGGAAGGGAAATGTAGATTTGTGTATTAGGACATGCATTCGGGTGGGCGGGTGGGGGAAGGACACCTTTTAGCTTGTCTGTGTGTGGTGTTTGTGGGTAGTCTATCGGTGTGTGTATGTGTAGGAGGCAGACCAAGCTTTTGGTGAGCATCAAATGAGCTTATCTCTCAGGCTTTGCAAGAACTGGCCAAGCCCAGCTGCCGTCTTTTCCGGCTGTTGCAGTGAGTCACAGACAAGCTGAGAAAGGACTCACCAGGTTGCCATCGCTTTTGAGAAAGTTACTGCAGATGTGCCCTGGAGGAGATTTGCTTTAAGAACTTTGCACCCAGATAAGTTTCCCTGAACAAGCTTTCCCTTCTATCTATTCTCCTCTGAGTTTCTGCCAGGTTTCAGGGGCAGTACTAGCATTAACCAACCACGGTTGCCGAAAGTGGTTGGTTGGGTAATGGCTCTGTTGAATTGTCAGTCTTCCTAGGTTAAACCAGACAGGAAACACAAGAAATGAGCTAATTCTACTTCCCGGTAAGACAGTCTTGCAAGTCTACAATTCCCCATCCACCTTTTTTTTACAACCAGAGAAGTGGAAAGGGAATTTCCTTCGTGTTTCTCGCTCTGCCCCTTACGCAGCTCTGGGCTATGCGATCCCTTATCTGAGCATCCTCTATCTCCCACTACCGTTTTCCATGCTCATTTTCACATCCAGCATAGGAGGAAGCAAGTTGCCCCTGATGCCACCAACACTACAGGGACAAAGTTATCCTCCCTGTTCAGATTACTTTGACCTCCAGGGTCAGGAAGCAAAAAAACGACCCTATTGTGACAGGTGGATAATGTAGTTTTATAGTTTAGCCACTAGATGGCAGTGGCCAGGATTGATAAATCTGTAGGGTTACAAAGTCAAATGCAGAGCCAGCTCCTCAAGATACCGGAGAAAGTTTGTTTCCACTGTTTCCTCTTCTTAACTGGAAATACCAAGGATATGAATCTGGGATCTTTGCGTGTCAATCAAACTCTCAGCTACTGAGAGTTGAGTCTTCTTCCTAATAGTCCTGTTCCTTGTGTCAAAAACCTGCCAATTAGCTCCAGGCAAGAAAAAGCATGAATGACAGTGACACCAGCCTCCGCAACTCTACCCACCCCTGCTCTGGGCACACGTGTTCGTGATTCTCCATCCTAGAGTCACGGCGTTGATTGACAGCGGGAAACCCTCCCCCCAATTGGCATTTCCTTTGAAGGAACATCTGGTGGCTCCAGTTCATTCCATGTTGCCATCGTGTTAGAAGATGCAGAGATGCGGAGCGAGGCCGTCTCTGCCCAAGAAGCCTGGCCCTCAGCATTCAAAAAGGGCGTGGTGAGGTCATCGAGGACAATCTCACAAATGTACACAGGAGAATTGGCTCCTCCAGCTTGAAGTCCTACATCCCTCATGCCAGAGAACAGCCCCACTTGTAAAAAAATAAATAAATATGCAAATAAATGTCTCGTCCTGCAGAGTTGTTTTGCTCCTTTAAAACATCCTCCAACCGTGTCACCAAGCCTATTTTTAACTCTGATTTCTCACCTAGATACACGGTCAACAATCTGGAGAGTTGGGGTTTAAAAACCAGAGGGGTGTGTGGGTGAGGAGTTACAATGAACCAAGAACTGAGATGAGCCAAGGTTAATTTCCTCTTGCTATTCCATTTATCCATTTAGAAGTAGATAAAGGAATGGATAGAATCCCGCAGATGTGTAGGAGCTGAGCCTGAAGGGGCGGGGGTCAGACATGTCATTAGTTTTGAGTCTCTTTGTGCCCGCAAGAGAACTAAGTCCAGCCCATTCTTATATTCGTTTGAACTGCCTGGATTCCCTGATTTCTCATGTTTGACAACGTTTTCTCAACATTGAGCATCTCCTTCAGTGAAGCAAAGTTGTTCTTCTTGCACTTATTTATTTATGATTTATTAAGCAGTCAATACAACTTACGTATCAAGTGTTGCAAAAGGAACACAAATAGCTGACTCACGTTGTTCTGGCTGCCAGTACATAATTCAGGTATATTCATGTCTCAGAGTTAAGGGCTTGGTTGCTTCTGAACAAAAACCAGGCATTGTCCTGCCTCCCCATGGTTTTGTAATTGACACAATTGCAGAGGAATTGACAGAAAAGTGAGCAAGAAGTTCCCAATATTACACATTCAGCCAAGAGTCAAAATCAAAGTGTTTTCCCCCACACACACTTTTCTGTTAACTTTGTAATCCAGTAGATCTCTGCTTTGCTTTCCTTAGGTCCAGACTGGCAGCTGGGTTCAAGAGTTCCAGATTAAGATTAGATGAGATAGATGGAATTACACGTCCAGCTTTAAGCTTCTCCCACTTCTCCCAAGTGGCCTGCCTGTTGCATTCTGAATGAAACCTGATCAAACTTGATCTAGCAGATTATTACAGGTTCTGACCAGCTTTTATTCTCTGCTGTTTTAGATCTAGATGCTTCTCAACTCTGCTTGAAAGCTCCAGAGCTCAAACTTTTTCAGATGGGGCCTCCAAGATATCTTGGACAGAAGATAGCTTCCGTTTCTGAGCTCCTTCCACGACAGGCGGGATTCCATTTCTTGAGGTTTAAGACCAAAGCTTCCAAAAAGCTTCGAGAACTTAGGAAACAACTCTAGGGACAGTGGGGTCCTCGAGCCATTTTTGTTGCTGTCTACCATTGTGTTGAAAAGTGTGTAGCTGTGGCCCTTGAGATGCTCCCTGCTTTGAGTTGTGAGTCCTTTTTGGCAGCTACAAAGCCAACTCAAGAGTTCTGAGTCATCACGAGAAAAGCGAGCGAGCACCGTTCTTTTAGCACCGAGCGCCTGCTCCGGGGAAGGGGGTGAGAAGAGGAGATATTGGGGGGGGGGGGGGGGAGGATATGCTTGATATTTTCTATTGCCAAAGACTGAATGAATGCCATCCGGTTGAGCAAAAAGGAAGAAGAGAGAAAAGAAATCAGGTCACCCGCCATGGCAGACAAAAGCTCTTTCTTTGTCCTTTTATAGCCAGCGACAAAAGACCGCTTGGAAGGCTACAGCTGGGATCAGGCCCTGAGGCTGTTCTCCCCCTCCCAATCTTTCCCCCTCCCCTCCTGATACCCCGTCCCTTCTCCCTTCAGCTCAGCTGGGCTTGTGTGTCCCGAACAATAGAAGAACAAGCTACGGTCACAATAGAGGTTGATTTTGGTTGACCTTCTTGGTTGGGGTGTCACTCCTGGATATCAATGAAGAGAATGGGGAGGTGGATCTCTTAAGGGTTTTATGCTCCCACCCTTGCAAAGCTATAAGGGGCACGTGTGTGTGTGTGTGTGTGTGTGTGTGTGTGTGTGTGATGCCTGGGCCCATTGACAAGAGGGGCCTGCAACTAGATCTTAAATCCTCACCCACAAAACCGCCATCAAAATGGACCAATTTGTACGGCAAAGCCAACAGAAAGCCATCGATTTGTGTGATGTTTTGTCTTTGGTTTGCATAAAGTGGACCTTCGAAGGACCTTTTAGAGCTCAGAAATGCTTATTCTTCCACGGCATCTGAGACAGGAAATCTAGTCCTGCCAAGAATGTAATAAGGGTTAACGGAGAGGCAGTTTCTGTAAGCAACACCAGAATGTTCCCTTCCTGCCTTCCTTACAGGATTAGCCCAGTAATTTCTTCTAACAACCGGTTCTCCGAACTGCTTAGAATGGTAACAACCGGTTCTAGCGAATAGGTGTGAACTGGTAGAATCCCACCCCTACTTTAAACCCTTCAATTACATGTTTTCCATGCCTATAACATGCCAAGAATTTTGAGTGTGGACAAGAATTAACGGATGGAAACTTACCAAAGAGAGATCCAACCTAGAAGTAAGGAGAAATTTCCTGACCGTGAGAATAATAATTCTGTAACGTATGTGCAGAGAGCAAAGAGGGTTTCCTGCTCGAGTAGAGGGTTGGACTAGATGACCTACAAGGTCCCTTCCAACTCTATCTGTTAATCTAATCTATTCAACCAGGATTTTGCTGCTGCTGCTGCTCATGATATTTTTCAAATGACAAAGGGAGCCTTTGAGACCAATTTTCTCTCCCTTCCTCCTCCCCCCGCCTGCTACACAGAAGAGTTTGAACAAATACCCTTCTGGCCTGTGGAAATTTAAGAAGAAAGAAAAATATTTTTGCCACAGGAGTGAAAATTTGTCTCAGGGGTTGGAGTTCCTAGTGACCTCACTTACGTACCACCTAGGAGAAAGTTTTCCTTTGGCCTATTAAAGCAAACATTATAGTTGCAGAGGCCCTGGGCTGGCATTGTCTTGGCCAGTTCCTTTTCTCTCCACGTGGTTTCCATTTGAAGCCCAGATCCTGGGCTCTTTTGCTCCAGAAATGAATACTTTGGTGGCAAACCTCATCTCGAAAACAAGCCTGGGAAGATTATTTTTGAAAGCCAAGCTTCCAAGGACTAAAGCAATCGCAGTACCACCCATGCTTTCGCTCGTCCTTTCTAAGTGTTGTTTTAAATTCAACTCTCGTCTTTTTTCTCCAGAAGTGCTAAGCGGATTAGTGGAAGAATTCCGTAAACGTGCAGGAACCAGAGGTCAAAGTGGTTGGGAAGCATTAACTGACAAGTTTACCTCGTTTGGCAGGTTTCAGATCCAAATGTTGCCAGTTGGGCAGTGACCTGGCATGACTGTTGGTTTGCTTATTAATTAAATTAAATTTATATCCCACCTATCTCATCATTTGAGACAACCCTGAGTGCTTAAGAGGAAGACATGGAAAAGAAGCAGAAAGCAGAGACTAGACTAGCCCTGGAGATGTTATCTAGTATGGTAATGAAACGTTTGCAAGAAAGCAACCAAGCTCAGAGAGTACCAAAGACCACACAGTTGTCCTCCTCCTCCTCCTCCTCTTCCACTCCACCCCCTTCTAGTACTGACAATGTGACCTAGTTTGGTAACACAATGTCTGCAATTAAAGCATCCTCGGCCTTTTTTTTTTTTTTAAGCCATTTGTCTGTTATTTCAGCATTTTACTGGAAAACAAACAAATCCACAAACAAGCAATTGGAAGATCTCGTCTGGCTTCAAAACCGCCTTTCCATGCCAACCATTTAGTACAATGATACTCCTGGAGACCGACGTGATCTTCGGAGTATTGATTGACTTCATCCTAACTTCATCTTTTAACTTTTAACTTCATCTATTTCACCACTTTCGTCGTGTCGATGTTTATTCCGTCATTTCTCCAAAACTTGCGCCAGATGTGCCCATTTCTGCCAGGCGGCCCAGCCATATGGAACTGGCTCGACACCTCTCCCATTATCTTCCCAAAGAAAGGGAAAACAAGCATCCAGTTTCTTTCTTTCTTTTTGTTGTCTCTGTGACAAAAGCCTTGCCTGTAATTACAGAACCTCCAGGCTCAAATCTTCTTCTCGGGGTGTGTGGAGTGGCATCCCCTGTCACGGGGGAGGAGTGGGTTGGTGAAGACGCTTTCATAAAAAAAAAGTGTTCTCGCCGTGTTCTCGGGATGTCTTGCAGCGAGTCAATCAAGGGTGATTAAATGCAGAGACACAAGACCACAAGATGTGGTGATAAGACAGAGAGGGAGAGAGAGAGAGAAAGAAAAGGAAGACGGAGGAGCTAAAATGCTTAGCGTTGTGGAAAAAGCATGTTCGACTGGAGCCTTTTGAGTTATAATCAGCAGTCCACGTTGACAAGAACGTACCGGCTGATGCCTTAGGAACTTTCCAGCTTTGGGCCAAAATGGCTCCCGAGGTGTGGCCTTGTCAAGAAGCCAGATCTCACTCAGCAAAGGGGGTCAGTAAGAAAACTTCGCTGCTACCCCATGAATTCAGGTCATTTGCTACGGATATGTAGCCTGCACTCCTTTTATTGAACTGGGTTGAACTAGAACTGCATGTGTCTAATCTAATGAAGAGAAGGACCAGGGGTGTCAAGATACCAGTCTTCCAATATTTGAGGGGGGAGAAGAGGAAGGGGCCCACTTATTCTGCAAAGCCCCTGAAGGCAGGACAAGGAGCAATGGGCGGAAGATCATTAAGGAGAGACCCAGCCTGGAACTAAGAAGGAATTTCCTGACAGTGAGAACAAATAAGCCAGTGGGAGGGACTCTAGCTGCTCCGTCAATGGATGTTTTCAAGAAAAGATTGGACAGCCCTTTGACCAGGATGGGGTAAAGTCTCCTGGAACGGTGGGTTGGACTAGAAGACCTCCAAGGTCCCTTCCAGCCGTAGGATTCTATATTTTCTACAAATGGAAATTTGCGGAGGGAATAGTCCCGCGGACAGGCAGGAATTCCTTATACTGAAGAGAGGGTGTTGCAACCCGACCCAATCTGGGTTTGCGTTCTCCCTTCGTTGCTCCCCTGTAGATCCCTTGGGTAGAAAAGGGAGACCCTGAACCCCGATCAATGGATGAGCAAGTGGGTTGGGCTTTCCTTGCTTCGAAACAACCCCACCTGGGCATTATTCCTGCCAGCCTCTGCAAACATCTGGCAAGACTCCCGTTGGGGAAGGACGGAGCGATTCTGGCTTCTCCACAGCCATCCGGCCTCTTCTTCCTTCTCGATCCGAAACCTTCAAGATCGCGCTGGGTCCTTCTCTCCCCTCCCTTCCTCAATATATATAGTGCAAATCCTCCTTCTGTGCTCTGTAAAGATATTGCTGACAGATGAGGATTAAGGAGGAACTTTCCTCCTGGGTGTATTTATTTATCATTATCCCCGTAATTGTCAATTACAGGTTTTTTTTTTTAAAAAAAAACCGCCTTTGCTGAACCAGGTGTGGAGCTTCGGTGTGGATACCAGGTGCTTGATGCTCTGGAGTGCAGAATCTTTTTAGAGGCAGGGCACCCCTGAAGTCCCCATTTCTGCCTTCTTCTCAGCTTCTCCCACTTGCTACAGTGAGTATCGAGAGGTGCCCGTGGCCCGTTCCTTCCTCGCTTTTGCAGCAAAGAGAAATCCTGCCCACTCTTTTCAGCGTTTCCTCTGATCCATTAGCGATATCCGCGATTTGCTTTTGACCCTTAGTAATTCAGATTCTTTTTAGTATATGTTTTATTTTTATTCACACACATTTTGAACACAGTGCATTGTCAGGGCATATCATTTAAGAAAAAACAAAGGAAAAGCGAACAGAAGTGTCAATATATATATATATTAACTAGCTGGATACCCGTGCTTCACTACAAAACTATGTGGTCAGGCTTAGTTTTTGGGGAGGAAAATAAGGGGAATTTATTTATTTTTTTGGCCTCTGCCTACCAGCATCCATCGTTATTCATTATTGTGAGCGTCCTGTCAGGGTGTGAGAGAGCTGAGGGCTGTTTGGGAACTCAAACTGTATTTGCTGTGTGAGCAAGAAGGAGACAGCAAGGAGCCTGGGCAGGGCTTAGCTCAAGCTATTCTCCAAAGCCCCTGAGAGGCAGGACAAGAGGCAACGGATGGAAACTGATCAAGGGGAGAAGCAACCTAGAATGAAGGAGGAATTCCCTGACAGGGAGGATAATTAAGCAGTGGAATTGCTTGTCTCTTGAAATTGTGGGTGCTACAACACCGAAAGTTTTTAAGAAGAGACCGGACGGCCATTTTGTCCAGGGTGGTATAGCTTGAACAGGGGGTTGGACTAGAAGACCTCCAAGGTCCCTTCCACCTCTGTTATTCTGGTATCTATGTGAGGATGAGCCATTTTCTGTAATGGTGCATGGGAATAGGAGAAAGAGGGAAGAGCTGAAAGCAAGAGGACAGTTGGACAAGAGGCACCTCTGTCCAGAAAAGCAAAGTAGCGCAGGAAGTATTTCAGAAGTTTCTTGCCCTATCAAAGCAACATAAACCTACACAGTTTGTCGACGCCCAAATTTTGATCAAACGATTGTGGGGATGCTGTAACAATTGTAAATGCAAAGGCTGCCAGATGTCCCCTTTGCCAGTGCCGTGGTAGATTTGAACCACACAGCAAATCACTGTAAGTCAAGGAGGATCTGCACTGTCAAGAAATGTGCAAAAAGGCTGTTTGAAAACTGACGTCTATCTGCCACGTTCAAATCCTCAGTCAGGCTGCGCCAGAATGGATTTGGTTCCTCTGAATGCACTTGGGGAAAAACAAGAAGCCGAGGAAGCAGATTTGAATAGATTTTCAGGATATGGAAATTTAGATCTCCTCTCCCCCCCCGCCCCCCGGCCCCCTCTGAAGCAGATGTTATGATTGACTTGCTTGCTGGCTCGCTTCTCTTTTATCAAAAGGAGGCTGACAGTTTCAAAACAGCAGCTCTGGTAGCAAGCTTTGCTTAAGACGAGATGTCAAACAAAAATGGGAACAGGCAAAGATCATTAAACAAGTTTTCAGAATTTGACAGCCGGCTCTTGAAAGCTCCCCCAAAATTTCCTGAGTGCCAATACCCAGATCCAGACCCCACACAACCACCACTGGACTAGCTGTCAAAAAGGAGTGTTTACACCACTGTTCCCATGGGCTAAGATCATGTACCTCCTTGGAATATTTTTCCATCCATGCGGCTTGCAAGTCTCCACCAGCCAACTTACCAGCTTTATAAAGGGAAGATCTCCAGATGGATCTAAGACAATTCCTCATGGCCAACTCAGCATGGTCAACTTGCCACAAACAAGTCGCCGCAGCTCCAGAGTTACACTAATATGAAAGAAATGGTGGAGCAGAGTAATTAAAGACCAGGTGCAAAACGAGGGACAAAACTTAGTTTAGTTTACTTTAGTGTCATTGCACCTTGCACAACAAAATTAAATACCATCTTTCAGTGTTTATGATCCTGAAAATAAACACAAACCCACATCCTTCACATTGTATGCAACTGAATTGAAAACCCCTGATACTGCATTATTACACTATATAGTAGAATTCAATATAGTTACTGAATTAGTAAATGAAATGCAAATGACAAAAACAAAAGTCATTTTTAAAATGTATTTTAAGTCATTAAATTGAATGGTTAAATCGTCCTGCCCTGAGTTGACCTGCGGCGAGTTGGCCATGGCGAATTGAACCACAGTGAATTGGTCCTGGGGAGTTGGCCATGGCTAGTTGGCCATTCCACTCAAGATGGCATTGTGTCAAATGGTTAGTAAGAGTAATCAGCACCCTGGACAGATCAGGGGGGTGGGGGAGAAAGGAAGGCCTTCTGTGGAGGGTGTTTGAGTCTTGCTATAGTTTAAGTACTTCTTTGGTCTCTACCTGGACAATGGAGCTCTTTAAGATGCATAGTTAGGACTCCATCGCTTCTTCATATCAGCCAAGAAACAGGTAGCTTCTGGGAAACAGTCTTCAGTATAATTCAGCTTGTAGTATGCAACCGCCATAGGTCACACCTTCCTCATCTTATGAAATAACCATACGATCTACCATTGTCAAAGAAGAAAGTTGAATAAACTAGTTGACTTTATTCACGAGGGGCTTCTCTGGAGAATCAGGTGCTAATTTTCCTCTGCTAGAGACATCAGACTCCAATAAAGGAGAATATTTACAGCTCGGGGATGAAATGAAGGGTCCTCGGTGCTCTCTGAGCTGGGTGGTTTTCTTGCAGACATTTCATGACCCAACTAGGGAACATCATCAGTGCTACAAGGGAGCAGAGTTTGTGGAGAGGAGGAAGAGGACTGTGGGATCCTTGGTGGTTTTCTTGCAGACGTTTCATGACCCAAGCTAGGGAACATCATCAGTGCCATTGCTATCACCCCTTTCCATGGAACTACATCTCCCAGCACCCCTTGTGAAGAGAACTCATCTTGTGTAAGCCAGTTAATGTGCCTGATGGATCAGTCCTCAACATTCCACCAGCTGGTTTTCCCAAAACACGCATGTTGGCTAATCCTAACTGGAGCAATTCCAAAGATGCATATTGAGATAGCTATTCCATGCCAAGTCTTTCTCACATGTCGGCTTCCCAACTTGGGTGCCAAAGCTCTTTCAAACCTGCCATGTATAGCGTTGTCTTCTTTTAGACGGGTGGTTTATCTGAGCATATTTCAGAGTCTTTGTCTAACTCAGCCAAGGAAACAGTAGAAAGGAGAGATGTGCCAGAAGGTTGCGGTGTTCCTTTGAGAAACATGGAGGAAGAAATAAGGGCCTGCCTGGGATGTTTCAAACAAACACTTGGAAAGCCTCACAAGAACCGGGTGTGGAGGATTGGCCTGCAACAGTTTTGCTTCTGCAGGCGGTTGCCAAAAGTTTCATTTGGCAACGTAACAAAAAGTTTGTTTTCTGGAGGAAGGGATGCGCACCAAACATTTGGAGTCTTAATTGAGAGCTCTTTTCTCGCTTGCCCAATTCAAAGGGCCCCTGAGATGGAGGTTGGAGCACAGAAATGATTTAAAAAACAACAACTATTGAATCATTCTTTGGAAAGGAAAGTGAGAGGTTTCTTCTGGAACGTGGTGGGCCTCTTCCAAAGGAAATGCTGTAGTTGGAAGAGGTTTGAAGAAATTAGGCTTGATTTACACACACACACACACACACACACACACACACACACACACACACACACAATGGGGCATTGAAAATAGTCAGATCCAGCAAGGTCCTTCATATGTTGACCAGGTCTATAATTTTATTTTCACTCTTTCATTTGAATTCCAACAATGCAAATTTTGTCATGGATTTTATTTGCCCAGAACTTTCTTGAGCAGGGGGGCTGGACTAGAAGACCTCCAAGGTTCCTTCCAGCTCTATTCTAATTAAAAGATTTACATTCCAAAAGCTTTTTTTTTTTTTTTAAAGGCTCTGCAACTGTTTTCAAAAGTCTGGCAAATGGATTAACTTCAGAGAGGGGTTGTGTACTCTTAATTTTTGTAGAACACGAATTTCTCGTGGACGGGTATAATGCAAAGAATATTTCCTCCTGGCAATTTGTAAACAAGCACTTTCATGCTGCATAACGAGTTATTTAAAAACAAAAAAAACAAAAAAAAAACAAATCAACAACCCTGTTAATTGTACACTCCAAATTTCACGGGTATTCTAGATATCTCTGAAAACGTTTTTAGGGCCTCAGGATGGCTTGGAGCGTCTTCTTCTGTGGGAGACTCCCTACAACTATTTACCCATTAGGAATTTTTGCATGTGAAATGTAGGGAAGGCAGGTTCTTGGCCTAATTACTTATGAGAGACTCTACTTGCTCCAATATCAAGAAGAAATCTGTGTATTTCCAACGTAAGAAAGAGGCTGTGGCATTGCCAAGAGGAGACCGACACACGACCCCAAGGCTGAAGAAACTTCTTGGAGGAGAAGTGAAACGCCTTCAAAGAAAAACCAGGAAGTCTACCTTAAAAAAGCATCTTGGGGACAACATCAAAGAGAAAACCAGGACTTGCCCCCATCCCCAGTGAAGCAAAGTAGATCCATGCATGCTTCAGAAGTGGTGGGAGCTTCATCCCTGGAGGCTTTCAAGAAGAGACCGGACCGCCATTTGTCAGAAATGGCGAAGCGTCTCCTGCTTGGGTGGAGGGTTGGACTAGATGACCCGCAAGGTCCCTTCCAACTCTGTGAATCTGTATCTGTATGCTGAGACAGACAGGAGCATCTCCGGATTCCAAGATGCAATTCTGGAGTCCAAGAGGCAATTCTACCTCCATCTATTTCACTTCTAGGCCAAAGACCAACCCTCTGCCTTCCATGGGCGCAACGTCCGAGGAGAATGCATCATTCTACGATTTTTAAACAGTGCGAAGAGCCTATCCAAGGAAGAAACCTGGAGAAAGCTCCTTCAGGATGAATTCAGGGCAGAATGTGAAAATCACAAGACGGCCGGAGGTTTCTTAGATGCAGATTGTCTCAAGGGCGGGAAGTTAGAACAGGTGGGAGACAACAGGAACCCATCCTTTCTGTAATTAGTGAAAAGAGTAGTCATTAGCCTTTGCACCCAATTATAGGTTTTTCCATCTCTGTTGCCTTTTCAAGGGGGGGGGAGAAGGGGGGAGAAACTTGGCCAATCTAATTGTCCCTGGTAATTGAGCAAAATAATTCCCAGGCAAATAGAGGAAAATGAAGGCAGGACAGGTAGCAACTACTTCATTATGAGAAAATAGGTCTAAACGTATCATTTTTCGACTGCTTGTAACCTAGCATTCTTCAGTGGGTTGGGACTGCAATTCCCAGAATTCCTTTGGCTGCACGGACAGGAAATTCTGGGTGTTCCGGTCCCAGTGGACTGCAGAACACCAGGTTGGAAGGTGGAGAAAACGGAAGGGCATCCTTGGCGCAGACAAGAATCACCCATGTGAAACGTTCAACTCCATGGGTTTCTTTGCAATACAGAATGGGTCCCATTGGCCGCAGAGAGATTTGGGCTGGCCTCGCTGTAAAGTGATGAAGGAAAGGGTGGAGCTATTTCCAGCTTCAGGGACAAGCTACTACCCAGCCTTGTCGTAAGGATAAATGAGGGGGAAATCTTTACCCAATGACCCTATTCAAGTGAGATTTAAATCCCCCTCCCCCATTAGTCAAGAAGGCACCCATTTAGAAAAGAATATTTGTGGCTCGGGGGTCCTTGGTGCTCTCTGAGCTGGGTGGTTTTCTTGCAGATGCTTCATTACCAAACTAGGTAACATCATCAGTGCTAGGAGGTTTGCAGGGAGGAGGAGGAAGAGGAGGAGGAGGAGGAGGAGGAGGAGGAGGAGGTGGTGGTGGAGGAGGAAGAGGAAGAGGAGGAGGAGAACTGTGGGGTCCTTGGTGCTTTCTGAGCTTGGTGGTTTTCTTGGAGACATTGCATTACCAAACTAGGTAACATCATCAGTGCTAGGAGGAGAGAGTGGGGTTTGAAGGAGGAGGAGGACTATGGGTTTCTTGGTGCTCTCCAAGCTTTGGTGGAAAGGTAAGAGTGTTCTGTGCACTTTGGTGGAGAGTCATGCCAGCCACAGGACCATGGAAACATCTTCGGACAAGGCTGTTGGTCGGGAAATGGAAAAGGAGCATTGCCCCCCTGGACTCGAACACAACTGGACAGGGGAATCCTTTGCCTTTCACTATTCATGGAATCCACCCAGAGACTTTTGGCTTTGGGCAGTGTGGAAATCCTTCACTATAAAATTAACCAATGCATAAAAATTGGAGGTCTCGTGCAAGAGACTCAGCCTTTGCAATTCAGCCGTCAGCCTCTTCAGAGCTCTCCGCCTCCTCTGTCCTTCCCATGATTGTTAGGTTGGCTTATATGATTACAGTGTAATATCTTGATTTAAGCTGGGGAGGGGTCCGCCGGCACGGCAACTGGGAGTGGGGTCCAATTCCCTGCTGTTGCCGAACGCCTGCGTTTCGGTTTAGAACAAGGGGCGATGTTGTCCTCCCGGGGAATGATTCATGACCTGCAGTCTGCGAGGCCTTGATTGCTGCCTTCGCAGATAGAGATCGCTCAGGGCAGGTGAGAAGAAATGTGCACATGTGGCATGTCTCAAAAAGGCTAATCAGATCAGCCATAACTCATTCCGGGGTGACAAGTTGGACAGTTCCTTCGGTGGCGGCCAAAGAAGCCCGGCTAATTGAGCTCCTCACTGGTGGAATGCCGTAGACGTGCGTGGAGAGGCAACCAGATTTTGGCTGGCCTGCAGTGTGTGTGGGAAGAATAATCATTATCCGGCATGTTCAGGCGCATCTTTTGCAGGAACAGGAGGGGGGGAGGAAGGCAGCACAGAGGGTGGATGCAAAAGGAGAATGCTTTTGATGCTCATGTTCTCGCACTCCTGGTGGTAATTATCCAAAGCTGGGAACCTCTTGCTATGGAAAACAACCCTCTTGGACAAGACCATGGGCCAGGTGTGCCTCTGCCCCGGAGCAGGATGAAAACCAGGTCAGGGGCTGGTGCACTGGTGGGAGCATGTAGCAACAGTGCGCTGCAGCTTCTGGCAGGTTTGTTATCCTGGCAAGGCTGCCCGCATGGAGGAGAAACGATGGGAGGGTGGAAATGAGATTCTTGGCGTGCCACCAGAACTGAGACCAGTGGGGTCCAAGCGGCTTTCTTCTTTTAGCGTTGGGCTTGAAGGTTTCCCCTGCACATCATGCTACTAGTTCTCATTGACTTTGATGAAGGAAAGGCTAACAACTTACGGCCAGGGAGGGAAGAACTTCCAAGAAATGGGTAGAGCATGCAATTCCATCCTATGCTCAATTTCACCTGATCCGAAAAGCGGACCCTGCACCCACGGGAATACGCTAGGAAGAAGAAGAAGAAAGGAAGAATGAAGAAGAAAGAAAAAAGAAGAGGAGGAGGAGACTTGGTCAGAAGAGACCTGCAGTTGCTCTCTTCCTTAGGCCCAACCAGTGTCTACTAGGCAGGGAGGAAGAAGGGCAACCAGCTAATGTGTCTCCAATGAGACACTTCTTGGCAACAAGGTGTTGCCACTGTCTTCTTCCAAGGTGCTTTTTCAAAATTTCTCAAACAGGGGGGGATTTCCTGATCTCCTTTCATCAAACTCCAACCCTTAATCTTTGTCAAAATCAGCAAACATTGCTGTCGCCTGTGGTAGACTCAACTTTCGCTTGAGTTGACGATTGGGCATTTGTAGACCTCATGGACACCTTCACGCCGTTTGGAAGAAATGGTTGAAGGGGAAGGGAGAGCCATCCTACTGAGTTGGTCTTGGTGGGTCTCCCGTATGCTTGTGTTATGTCATATGTTGTGCCAGGATACATTCTGGAGGGCAATACTTGTGTACATGGAACCCCCAGTTTCTTTCTCTTTCAATGCGATGAAGAACCGAAACAGGCCATTTTCTGCAGAATTCTTAATTCACCTTCTGGTCCAACCAGGTGGATTTTTTCACGGTTCTTTGAAACAATGGCCCTTTTCCCTTCAACTCTCCCCGTTGACATCAGTGGCTCAATTGATCAGAATAACAGCATAACAGAGTTGGAAGGGACTTCCGAGGTCTTCTTGAACCCTATGACTATTATTAAGTGTTAGACCTGATGATACTTGACCCTTGATGGATGTATCTTTTCCTTTTTATGTACACTGAGAGCATTTGCACCCAAGGCAAATTCCTTGGGGGTCCAACCACTCTTGGCCAACAAAGAATTCAATTCTATTCTATTCTAGTTCGGCCTCCTGCTTAAGCCGGAGACCTTATACCATTCTGGCCAAATGTCTATTTTTGAAAACTTGCAGTGATGGAGCACCCACCACTTCTGGAGCCCAGCCGTTCCACTGGTTAATTTTTTTAGCAGTCAGAAACCAAAGAGATGGCAAATAGGGGAAGAGTCTCCTCGGAATTTAGATTTATGCCCTGGACTGATTAAGAAATCTGAAGGATTAAACTATCCGTCCTCACTGACAATCTGATTTATAGTTGCTCAGAGGTGTGTGTTTGTGTGTAGGATGGAAGAACAATGCTTCAGGTGCTTTCAGGAATCCTTTTTTCACCACCACCGCCATTATATTTGTTTTTTCCCCTTCTGCATTTTATGTTCATTTGCCTTCTGTATAGTACAGCTATAAGGCGTAAATCAGTCTTGATTTGCAACTCGGTGACACCAGAAACAGAAGCCAGAAGAGAACAACATGAAATAAGGTACAAGATGCTCCTGATTAATCATCCTTGGGCTTGGTTTCATGTCTTGGCGGTAAGGATGACAAGTTCTTTTGTCTCTATCATTAGTGGTGTCTCCTAACCTGAACAAAATCCACCCGATTTGTTGTTGTGCTTAGCAAAGCTATTCCCAGCTGGGAAATTAACCGCTTAGGATCCCGAGCAAAAGATCTTTCCCCCTACCTGTTCTTACAGAATAACAGGTCTTCTAGTCCAAGCTGGAGACTCTATACCATCCTGGACCAATGGCGATCCAGTCTCTTCTTGAAAACCTCCATGGTTGGAGCAGATAGCGAAAAAGAACTACTTAAAACATAGACTCATGGGTTGGAAGGAATCAGAGCCAGTCAATGATATTTGTGATGAATTTTTGAATGTTCAGTTGACTGAGTTTCATGTTTAATGAATAAAGATAATAATAATAATAATAATAATAATAATAATAATAATAATAATAATAATAATAATAATAATAATAATATATTAAGACCTAGGCAAGCACTTAAAAACAACTGGCGCTGACAAGATCACCATTAGTCAGCTGCAGAAGGCCACCTTACTGGGATCTGCTCCCATAATCTGCCGATATACCACGCAGTCCTAAACACTTGGGAAGTGTTCAACTAGTGATTTGTGATACGAAACCCAGCATGGTTATCTCGTTTGCCCTGTATACCATCATAATAATAATATATTGATACTTGGTTGATACCTAGGATGATGGCAGCAACCCATCTCAACCATCGGTGCCAGTCAATGATATTTGTGATACATTTCTAAATGTTCGGTTGACTGAGTTTCATGTTTAATGAATAAAATAATAATAATAATAATAATCCATTTCATTTACAGGTTGCTTTTATTTACAAATATACTGAAGTATAACCTTCCACTCATTCAGTCCCGTGTGCACGCCCACACACTCCCACGTAAGGAGAAACAAATACGTGAAGTTTGAGAATCACATTGCTTGAGCTGTCCGAGAAGAAACCAAAACGGGTCCAACACCATCAGCTGTGGCCACGTGGACATGAAAAGAACAAAACCCCAACAACACAACTAATAAATAATTTAAGAAATGGCAAGTCATTAAATTAAGAAGGCAGAAAAACAAGGCTAGGGGCCGGTGGCAAAAAAAACCCCCCAACAAATAAAAATAAAAAATAAAAAGGTCAGAATGAGATATTAAGGATGATTTTTATCGTCATCATTGTCATCGGTATTTTTACAAGTTAAACAAACCAGGAACAGCTACAAAATACTACATTTTGCTAACATAAATATAGAATATATAAATATACAGAGGATACAACTGGATGTGGTGAAAGAGAAACAGGGGAAGGGAAGGGAGGAAAGTGACTTGGGGAGGAAGATAAAATAAAAAAATAAAAATAAAGAATACCCAACAGGGAATCTTTTGGGGAGTGAGCCACTTGGACAGAAATCCAGCGGAAGCAGTCACTGAGGATGAGATCTGGCGGGGCAGTTTAGCAAATGGTTTGATTTCTCCTTGATTTCTCTTGCAGCTTAGAATTTGGGGCGGGGGCACCTGAAGTTGAAAACCTGGAAGTGACCTATCTGGCTGGCCAGCTGGTGGAGGAATCAAGAAAGCGAAGGAGAATCAACAAATGGAGCGTTTTGTCAGCACCCCCTGGCGCCTTGTAGCCACGCAGGTCAACGTTGGGCGGTGCCCCCAGGAACCAGATCTCTCCCCCTACCCCACCACCACCTCGTTTCCTAATCTAGTCCCCTGGGGTAACTACTCCTGGTGGAACAAAGCTAATTCTAGAATTTCTGGTGCGATTTGCTGCCAGTGCTGGTTTTCCCCTTCCTCGAACGCCCAAGAGACAAATTCAACCCGGTGGAAAAGACGACGGCGGAAGAGAACAGTCGCTAAAGAGAGAACATCGCCAAGAAAAGGGGGTTCAGTATAGAAACGAATCAAAATCGGTTCAAGAGGACATGACAAAGACCCCAAGGAGCATTTCGAAAGGGAGTGCTCTAATACTGTATAACTGCTTGTTGGGTGAAGTAAAAAAAAACCAAACACATTTGTGTAGGCAATCATACACACACAACCCTCCCCCCAAACACACCATAAATCAAATGACTTTTGTGCAGTGTCTCATCCACTTGCCCTGGGTCACCGTGGTAAGGAATACAGGTAGCCCTCAAGTTACGACCGCAATCAAGCCCCAAATTTCCATTGTTAAGTGAGAGATCGGTTAGGTGCGTTTTGCCTGGTGTTACGACCTTTATTCCCCCAGTTGTTAAGCGAATCACCATTGTTAAGCTAATCACACGGTTGTTAAGTGAATCTGGCTTCCCCATTGAGTTTACGGGTCAGACAGGGACATAAGTCATAAATACATGCCAGTTGCCAAGCTTCTGAATTCTGATCACGTGACTGCAGGGATGCTTCAAAGGTCGCAACTGTGAAATATGGTCCTAAGTCACTTTTTTTCGGTGCCGTTGTAACTCTGAATGGTCACTAAATGAACTATTGCAAGTGGAGGACTACCTGTACAAGGAGAGGCTGAGTAAATCAGACATAAAAAGAGAAAACATTTTGATCAGAGTGGATCAGAATGGGTTTCCTGGAACGATTTATTGAAGGGGTCGCACTCAGTCGAGATCACTTTGCGGGCCAATTAACTCTCCCATTATTGTAGTGTTTTATCAACCTAGGCAATATATAAATAACTTCTTGGCGGTGGTTATTTTTTGTTCAGCTGAAATTTGGTGGAATGCAAGATAGCTCCGGTCTCCAAGTGGGAGAAAAATGGCTTATCCATCTTTTAAGATTTGGGCAAGTTTTTCCCCCCCAAGATTTGTTGAATGCAGACTTCCGAGGTTTCTACTAGCAATCTCCTAAGTAGGTAGATCCGTGAGGTATACAGGCAACCCTCAGCTAACAACCACAATCAAGCCCAAGCTCAGGAATTGACGTTGCTAAGTGAGAAATGTACTGAGTTTTGTCCTGTTTTATGACTTTTCTTGCCACGGTTGTTAAGTGAATCTGGCTTCCCTACTGACTTTGCAGTGGCCATGGAGAATATCCAAGTGGCGTAAATATTACATTAATACTGTGTTTCCCTGAAAATACGAAAGTAAGTCCCCAAAATAAGCCCTAATTAAGATCCTGCCCACTCCAGGATGCACGGGGAAAAATTAAGCTAGGGTGGGGATGGTGTGGGGTGGAGCTGCCCTACTACTTACCTTTGGGCAGTTGTAGCCAGGCCTCGCACACCCCAAAACCTCCCTTGCTGGGCCATTTTATTCTGGATCGATCCGGAGCTCTGTTATCAGAAGGTAGAAGCCTTCAGGAAAACCTTGCCGGCCACAGAAGAAGTAGTTCCTGAAGGTCTCTAACATGAAAAGGAGGCTGGGTGGTGGTGGGGTGACACGTGCAAGTGAGGTGAGTCAGAGGATGACATTCCCTGAAAATAAGACCTGGTGCAGGGTCTTATTTTCAGGGAAACACGGCAGCGTTGCTGAATCGATTAACCACGTGTTTGGAAATAGCAAAATTCCTCACTGTCTCAACATCCCCTCTGAAATAAGCGAGGTACGTACGTTCATTTTAGAAGATGTTCGAAGGACAATTCCTTCCTTCCGCCTCCCTTTATCAACTCCACTATAGACACAGCAGCCTAATAAATCGTACTTTTTTTCATATTATTGTAAATATGCCTCATTGCCATTTCCAGCTCGTTCTTTGCTTATCGGATCTAACGTGATTTAAATGCGGGAAAGATGTAGATCTGTGTGCATGTGTTTTGTAGGGAGAGAAAAAGCAGCGCACAAATAAATGGCTTGCAATGGCCATCTGACATCCCACACAGGTTGTCATTCCACGTACTTCAACCCAAATTTGTCCACGAAGGTTTTAGGCAGACATGCCTACCTGTTTGGCTCTCGTCTGCTTGACTTATCCAATGGCATTCTCTCCTGAGAATGCAAGAGTAAGCCTCAAGTCAAGAGGAGGTCAAGAGCCCGATTTCAACCCTTTGACCCTGAAGTCCCAGGTTAAAACCACACAACCAGCAGATTCCTGAGAGCAATCATCCATGCCACAAATGAGAGTGACATTTATCTCAGCCAGGGTACCAGGGGAAAGGAAAAACAAGTTTGAATAGCTTTGCTAGTGTCAACTTGGCCTATGAATCTGCTGTTGTTCTTGGAGGAATGGGACAAGTTACCATGACCAACTCACTTCAGAACAATTTAACAATCCAATTTAATTATTTAAAATAAATTTAAAAACATATTTCAATTTTTGTCATTTGTATTTCAATTCATCCCTCCTTTTTCATCCTTTCTTGAGTGAGTCTATTCCACCATTTCTTTCGTATTAGTGTAACTCTTGTCCTGCAGTGAGTTGGCCGCACCAAGTTGGCCATGGTTGAGTTGGCCATGGTTGAGTTGGCCATGGTTGAGTTGGCCATGGTTGAGTTGGCCATGGTTGAGTTGGCCATGGTTGAGTTGGCCATGGCAGATTTTACTGATTTTGGATGGGAAGGATTACTGTTGGTCACAATTTGGAGGGCAACTATCTCTATGGAAAAGCCAGAACGTCTTTCCTAAGTTCTCCACCTTCTCACATTTGTGGAGGTCCAGAAGATGGAACTTGGAACATCTGCAACAAGGGGAATGGAATCCATGCGAGATCAAGACATTCATGCCATAAAGGTGGTGGAACAACTAGTGTGCTGCAAGCTAAGGTGGGCGAGTTATGTAACCACTCAGCTGCCAGGGGATTTGGTTTCAAAATGATGTGGTATTTTAATTTCTTTTGTCAAAGAGGGTCTTGCTTTGGGATTTTATTTCATTTTTAAAAACAACAGCCGCCAATCTCTTACCTGAAGTCATTTAAGAAGGCAGTTGATGTAGGCAGCAATTTCAAGACACTGGAAAAGATGTACATTTTCACACATTGTTAACTTCTGGAATGCATTAATACAATCGTGGGGGGAGGGAGAGACCAATTTAGATGCTTATAGGGGTGGGTGCCTGTGGGTGACAGCCTTACCATGGATCATTGGATCTGACAGGCGATAATAAGGATCCGATCAGATCTAATAGGAGTTGGAATCCAGTAGGGACAACTGGTCCTTCTACCCAAAGTTGCTTTGTGCTTGGCCTTCAAATTATGAGAAATAAATATTAAAAAGACCTAAAGGAACTTAACTCAGATAGTCTTCAACTTCTGACCAAAATTTGGACAGGAGCTTCCCTTGTTTAGTGAGGCGATCGATAAGTGAGTCAGGCCCAATTTTACCATCTATTTTGTTGTGGCCGTTAAGCAAATTGTGTGGTTGTTCAGCTAATCTGGCTTCCGCCACTCATTTTGCTTTCTGGAAGCTGCCTGGGAGAGTCACAAATGACAATCACGTGAGTCCAGGACACCGCAACAGTCATAAGTATATGCCAGTTGCCAGCACCCAAATTTTGCTCATGTGATTGTCAGGATGCTGGGATGGTCGTAAGTGCAAGGGCCTGTTGTCACTTTCCCCAGCCCTGTTATAGCTTTGAACAGTCATTAAACAAAAGGTGGTTAAGTCAAGAACTACCTGTAAATCTTATTCCTGGAATTCTTCTGCTTTCAAAAACGTGTGGCTAGCATCAATCTAACATGGCCCTAAAAGAAGAGACAATCAGTAAGAGGATCATGGCTTATATAGATCTCCTCTAACTTGATCACTGAACTTGCCAACAAATACTCAACGTAAGTCTCTAAGTCAGTTTTCCCCAACTTTGAGATTTCCGGCTCTTGATTCCCAAAATTTTCAGCAATGGCTATGAAATTTCAGCAATAAAACTCAGTTTTACCTTAATTCAGCCTTTCTCAAATCTGGATACTACTAAGGTTTCTGGAATCCAACACTCAACAATGGCTGTTCTAATTGGAGTATCCTAAGGAATTAAACTCCACACATCTCGACAGCCTCCAAATTGACAAAGACTGATCAACTCGAGAGGTGTGTACCTTGGTGAAGCTAACCCCTACTTTGACAACTTGTTTTGTGAACATAGAAAACATTCTATCAAAGTTCTGCAGAACTTGGGGGCCATCTAGTCTACCTCCAATACATTCCCAGGGTAGCTCAGCAGACACTTCTAGAAGTCCGTAAGCAGGAGATGAGGTCAAGAGTTGTCTCCAATATATGTTTCCCAAAAGTGGATAATGAAAAATGTAATAAAAACCCACCATGAAATTTGAGGGCAATCATACCTGATGGGAGCTTGGCTAAACTACCTGAGGTTGATGGGATATGTAGACCAAAACATCTGGAACTCAGTAACGGGAAGAAAGGACTCAGAGCAGGAGTCCAACATCCTTCTCAAGGGCCCCATGTTGGCTTACCCTCTGACCTAACTAGTCACCAAAGGTGGAATTCCCGTGGCATTTCTGTGTGGCACGCATCATAAAAAAGTGTTTCACATCTTTGCATCTGCCAAGGTTTAATTTCGACTAGCAGCTGGGGAATAAGTGCCCATCATGAGTAAAGCTAGACAGAACGCCATCACGGCTTGCCTTTTGCAATTACATGATGGATAAGTGGAGCTGGGGGAGGAAAAGGGTTTCTTCTAACCCCATCGAGGGGGGAAAAGATCCAAACCATAGTCGGCTCTAATTAACGTGTCCCGAAGCAAGGATCTGTGGGGTATCGCTGTCAAATCGGCATAAACAAATGGGAATCACCAACAGATGACTGTCAATCAAAGCTAAGAGAGCGAGGGGTTAGGTGGAGACATGAAATTTGGCACTGAATTCCTTCACCATTTTTTTTTTTTTTGGTAAAGTTTTAATAGAATGGCGAACAACCTGAAATAAAATCGGGTGCTCCAGAATATCTCTGGCCCTACCTTTTATAAAAAAAATTGCTTTTCCGGGTAAAGGTTGTCATTACAGCCCATCTAACTTTGCCTCCCCAGTTCAGCATCTTTTTTTTTGACTCTTTCTCTTCCCCTCCAAGAAATGTGATAATTATGACGACGTGGCTCGATTTCTCTTATTATTTTCCGGGGTTTTTCCCCCCCAACTCCTCTCTCCTCCATTCCCACTCCCCTTATTTCCAGGCAGTGCAGCGACTATAACTTAATGGCCCCAGAGGAGGCCATATTATTTTTTGGGCGGGGTGAAGAAGGGTTCCCATTTGGTTTGATGGAGAGTAAAAGAAAGGAAAAGAAAACCTGAGGGGAAATAAGGAACGTGGCTTTAGGAATCGCAGCTCTGTCTAAAGCGTTTCCACGGCCCTGAGGGTTTTCAGTCTGTTGTGGAAGAGGAAACATGCAGAACAAAATTGGGACAGTCCTCTCCAATTTTTTTTTCTTCAGCTTGGACCAACTTTGCATCGGGGGCAGCCTGCAGAAAACGCCCCAAAAGCAAAGGCAGGTGGGAAGTGTCTGCCTCCATCATGACGGGGTTCGAGAAGAAACTAACCACGGGAGCATCGGGCATTTTCTTGGTCCAACCCTTGGCAACCTCGGTTTCTTTTTGAGAGCGATGCGTGGTCCTTTTTAGCCGTTCTGACTGAGGATTCCTTTGCCTGTCTGTTTCTCGGGGCCTTAATGCTCCTGTCATCCCAGGTGACCAATATCAGAGTGGAGGGGAAGAAGAAAAATATGGCTGTGTGAGGTTTATTTTCTTGTTTTCAGCTGGAAAACGGGAAGGAGCTCCTCGCGACATCGGTCCAGGAGAAGAAGTTCGGAAGAGCGGGGCTGGTTTCCCGCCCCTGCCCAGTTGCTTTTCATGAGGCAAAGTAGGAACTCTGCATAGAATACAGCCTATCAATGGGGTTTCCTATCCTGGCTTGCATGGAGTTTACTTCCGAGGAAGCCAAGAAACAGTCACTCAAGCTCGTTAAAGACGTGTCGCTGTCGATGTCGTGAAAAATGGAGTCATTTCCTGATGGAGAGAGAGAGAGAAAAAGAAAAAAAAAACAGAATATAGACCTGTTAATAGGCTGGGTTGACTGACACAGGGTGCTATAAACGTCTGAGAGGTATATCCCAACATTGCTTTTCTTTTCCAAAGGCAAACAGACTTTGCTTTTTCCTTTGCGCTTCTCACCCAAGAAGTTCTGAAGAAGCTTCTTGGAGGAGAAGCGAAATGTCTTCGAGGAAAAACAAAGTCCAGTTGCTATGGGGGGGGGAGCAACTTTGGGAAAACCATGACCTGGACGACCAAGAATCTCTATAGAAATCACTCCTTATCACCCATCCCCTCCCACTTATGACTGTATGACTGAAACTTGTATCCTTAAGATTTATATTGACTGTTTTCTAGCATGATTCGATTGCCTATTTGTACCCTATGACTATTATTAAGTGTTGGACTTGATGATTCTTGACTCTTGACGGATGCATCTTTTCTTTTATGGACACTGAGAGCATTTGCACCAAGACAAATTCCTTGTGTGTCCAATCACACTTGGCCAATAAAGAATATTTTATTCTGTATGATCCATATATGATTTCACCCATGCAAGGGATTCACACAAGCACGCCCATTTCCATCAGCTTTCAACCCTTCCTGTGCAACAGAGATCTATCATGATATGGTTCTTTTTAGAAGGTTGAAGATGTCCACCATGGAAGCTTGGAATTGTGCCACCCAAGAAATGTTGGCCTTGAAGGGCAGTACATGAGAACCCGTTCGCAATGCGCAGCAGTCTGATTGCTCGTGGGGAAACTGGCTATCAAAAATATGTCTTGAAGTCTCCTGTTCTCAGATGGACAGGAATGTGTCCTGTTTAATGAAAAGAAGGGCTGGATGTCCCAATTATGTTGGAGGTACCATTTTTTTAAAGGCTCTTCCAGGTTGAAAGGGTAGTAGTGTTCCAATGCTTGAAGGCCTACCACAAGAAGACAGGGTCAACCTACTCTCCAAAGCACCTGGAAGCAGAACAAGACGCAACGGATGGAAACTAATCAAGGAGTGAATCAACTCAGGACTAAGGAAGGATTTCTGTGGGAGCAATCAATCAGTGGAATAGCAAAAATTATGGGCACTCCATCATTGAGGGTTTTAAGAAGAGATTGGACGAGCGTTTGTCTGAAATGGTATAGAATCTCCTGCTTGTACAAGGGGTGGACTAGAAGATCTCCAAGGCTGCTTCCAATACTGACATTCTGTTACATCTGGGAGAAAGCTGATGAAACCAATTCTTCTTCTTGTACTAAGTTTACTTCTTCTCTGTCTCCATCTCTGAATTTGCATCTACAGTAAACTTGAAAATGACATACTCTAGGCAAACTCAATTCATGGGATTTTGGTAACATCAGAAATCTAGCAATATCTGGGGGGCTGGAAATACTCCTGCTTCAATTTTTGCATCACTGCAAACCTGGATTGACGTGGCCAACTTTTGGTTAAGGCCTTTACTAGCTGCAATGTAGAATTGTGGACCCAGGAGGAATTTCTACACATGATTCCCACATCTGGATATACTTCTGCTCCAAAGAATGACCGCGAATAGCAAACTAAAGCATTGGAGAAATTTTTTTAAGAAGCCTATCTTAAATCTCCAGGGTGTTTGGTTTCTGGGAATAATAAGGACAACAATAACAATAATACTACTCAGATGCCCTGGGTGCATTTTGAGCTGTCATAATCTTTTGGAAGGCTGTGCTGTATTGATTTTCTCTGCAGAAGAAAAAAATCAGAATAATTTGCACTTGAAGAATCAGATGAAGAGGAAAAAAACAGGCCTGGCTCTTTGGTGGAGATTTTAATGGTACTAAAATAGCATCATTGGGCGGGATGTAAAAAAAAGGTTGGGCTCTCTGCCAGTAAATTGTTTGCTTTGCAGTCTATAACATTTCAAAACAGTTTGAAATGAGGGGGGGGAGGAGAGAGAGTGAGAAACAGAAAGAGAAAGAGAGAAAGAAAAAGAAAAAGAGAAGGAAAGAGGCAGAAAGAGAGTGGGGGGAAAGAGAAACAGGGAGAAAGAGAGGGAGAACAGAGAAAGAGAAGGAGAGAGAGAAAGAGAGAGGAAAGAGAAAGTAAGAGAGTGGGGGAAATGAGAAACAGGGAGAACAGAGAAGAGAGAGAGAGAAAGAGAAAGAGAGAGAGAGGAAAGAGAAAGAAAGAGAAAAAGAGAAAGAAAGAAACAGAGGGAGAGAGAGAGAGAGAGAGAGAAGGACCAGGAAAGATCCTTTTTTTAATCTGACACGAGCAAATAATCTGCGACAAGCCAGCTGGCAAAAGAGAAATGATCTTGCACTCCACCAGAGGAAACTGTGGCTTTGAGGAATGCCAGGATCGAATCTTGTCAGTGCCAATAAAAGTTGCCACTGGAAGGAAAATGGGGAGGGGTTGCAAGACGGGAAACCCCGTGATGAGAGAGAGAGAGAGAGAGAGAGAGAGAGAAGGGCCCCCTTCCATCTTTCACCCCTTCCCCCAACGCAAACTTGGCTAGAATGCCAGGAGCGTGTTCTGTTGATCACCAAGGAAGAGGGTGATCTAAAACAGGCA
This sequence comes from Pseudonaja textilis, assembly GCF_049901715.1. Lineage (NCBI taxonomy): Eukaryota > Metazoa > Chordata > Lepidosauria > Squamata > Elapidae > Pseudonaja > Pseudonaja textilis. The sequence goes on from NC_142006.1 coordinate 7,642,502, forward strand.
AGGAAGTTTCCCAAAGCCAAAGAGACACGGTTGATGTCTCTCTGCCACTTGAGACGAGAGTATCCATGGAATGAGGTGGACTACAAGTCCCATCAGCCCTAGCCGGGCAGCCAGGCAAGGGGCACGATTGAAAGGAGCTGATGGAGCGAATTGGGTTGGAAATGGACTCCAGCCAATCCGCCTGGGTCTTTGAGGGCTGCTCCCCAACTGCAGCCTTTCCCATCGCTTGAGAAGGAAGGAGAGGAGAGAAAGGCAGAAATATTCCGCCGGCTCAGCTGAGAACTGAGCGAGTTCTTTCTTCCAGCCCCGTCTACCGTCCTTGTTTTCCTTCTTTATATTGAGTCCTTGTCTCTGCTTTCCTTCCCGCTCTTCTCATTACCGCTGCCTTTTCCTCCTGGGTTGTTTCTTTGAGGTGCGTTTCGGCCATTGTTTGTTTACCTGCTCCACAAACTCATTTGTCCCCTATGGTGAAATCAGGGCGGGTTTGAGGCGGCAAGGAAGTTTTTTTCCCATTCTTAGAAAACGCTGCCTAGAAGTCTGATGTGAAGCGATAAATCACGAGGACTAGATCCCTGGGTGACTCTGTTGCAACAGGGCCCACGGATTGCTTCTGGAAACTGCAGCGGTTGCAAAAGTGCAGAAGAAACCTTGCTCCATACAGCCTTTTCATTATTATTATCATTATCATCATCATCGTTGTTGCTGTTGTTTTTGGAATCTGATCTTTTATTCAACGAGAATCCAGAAGGATTCCAGTGGTTGAGCGGCTGGAAAACGCGGGACCTCTTTGGAGATGGGAATGGCGCCGTGAGGAGAGTTGACATTAAAATGAGCAATTATATCTGGATCTAGGACTCCAAACACCATCCTGCTGAAGAGAAGGACCTAGTGCTTTGATCTGTTCCGGGGACATTAAAGACCTGATGGACAAAGCTGAGCTGAACATTAAGACCTCTGAATTATTCAACGCAGGCGCGCAGCCAGATCTCATACGAGACACGACTTGATGGGTGAAGGGCAAAATATGAACAGCAAATCCTTGCCCAGCCACAGAGATGAACTGGGGGTGTTTTTTCCTATTGCCATGCCACCCATCTGGCACCCCCTCCCACCTCACCCCGCCCCCAGTTTGGGAATCTTGACATTTTACCCCCACATACCATTGTTGTGTGTGCGATAAGAGCTGTTATCAATTTGCATGCTAAAAAGCTCTGGATGCAAGCGGGTAAACCAGCTTTCTGCCAAACCACATCTGATGCCGCCTCCTCACTGATGTGGTTGTGAAAAGACAAGCCTTGGGATTGCTGGTCCCTACTGACCCACCCCGACTTTCTCCAGTTTCAGGCCTCCTTAAAATAAGAAGCACATAACCAGAATAATGTGGCTGTTTAACTCCTTGTGGCTCTTTCGTACTCTGGCTTCATAATGGATGCAGAGATAAATAGAATAACAGAGTTGGAAGGGACCTTAGAGGCCTTCTAGTCCAACCCCCTGCTTGAAGCAGGAGACCCTATACCATTCCAGACAAGCACCCACAATTTCTGAAGGCAAGGAATTCCACTGGTTAATTGTCCTCACTTCTCCTTAGTTCTAGGTTGCTTCTCTCCTTGATCCGTGTCCATCCATTGCTTCTTGTCCTGTATGCGGGTGCTTTGGGGGATAGCTTGACTCCCTCTTCTTTGGGGACAGCCCCTCAAATATTGGAAGACTGCCCTTGTGTCATCTCCCAATCCTTCTTTTCATTAAACTAGACATACCCAATTCCTGAAACTGTTCTTCATATCTATTTTAAGCTCCAAACAAAGCAATGGATTTTCTCTGAGGGCAGCTGATCAACTATGGAACCCACCTGAGATCTGGTAGACCAAAGTCAACATCTAACACTGCACAAATGTCCTTCAGAAGGTCAACTGCTGCCATCAGTAGCCCAAGGTGGAGAAGTAACTCTTCCCCACGCCCTTTGGGCTCCACTGATTCATTTATTTACGTCTCCTCTTCTTGTCTTTCTTGGCATGGGAGTTGAGAACGATGGCAATCCAAGGAAAAACAGCCTTAGGAAATGCCATTTGCCCTGAAGGCAGGGCTCAAAACCTCTGACAGCCATCGCTGCTTCAGGAAATGAGAAAGGAGCTGATTTAATCCCCACATTTGCCAATGGGGTGTGGAGGAACAAGGGGAGGGAAGGAAGGAAGGAAGAAAGGAAGAGCAGACGAAGCTTTCAGGTCCTATAATGCTCTCACTACCATGGACTACTCTCTAATGTGTGTTCGGACCCTTTTGGCGGGATTAAAATGAAGTCACCGATGGACACGTACGTAGGGTGAGTTTGATCTGTCTGTTCCTGGGAGCTCTGCGTTGTCACCTCGAAGCAAGGAAGCAAGACGGAAAAAAGACTCTAATCGAGAGGATCTCTGAATTTAGATCTCTCTCTTGCTTTGCTTTAGGAGATAAAAGCAGCAATTTTTTTCTCTACAACCTTCCTTGCAAAGCTGTTTGAAAGAAATCAACCAGTCTAAAATCATCCAGTGAGTTTCACAAGCCAAGAATGGACAACCACGGGTCTTTCTTGAGTCCATCCTTAACCACTGCACTCTATGGGTTCTCTGAAACACTTCTGCGCCCTTCCAGGTTCTGAAGGTCTTACTTGCACATGACAATGGCAGCTGATTCCCAGGGAGTCTTACCATAAGGATTCATGTGGTCACCTGGCATTTGTGGCGGGGTGAGACCTTGCTGGAAAGGATCAGTGGCGTAGGTACTCTGGTCCATTGCTACAATCTGTTGTTGTGGTGGTGCAAGGGGCGTGTAAGACGTCATTATCCCTTCCATCCGGTTGGACATTACTTCTGCAAAAGAAACAAAAACAACTCCAACTAATGCTTGGCCCCCAGTCAACCTACCAGAAGTATGTATTGTTATTGTTCCTCACACGGTCAGCCAGGTGTTCAGATTGGGTCTGGCATTTTTGTCCAGCTGTCAAGTCCTTCACAAGGAACTGGGATAGGCAGATGTGGTGATTTCATGGGGTTAAAAAAAAGGTCCGTGTCAAGATGAAACCTGGTCCTAGTAAAGCTGCCTTTTTGCAATTGACTGATGGGGATTGAGTCAATGCCAGTGGTGGTTATTGTTGTTGGTTGCAAAGCCAGCCAGATGTTTAGACTGGATTTGGCCTTTTTGGCCTTCTAGTGAGTCCTTCTCAAGGCCCTGTGATAGGCAGATGTGGATGTTTTAAAGGTATTTAGCACAGGATGAATAAACAGCTTTTGCAATTGACTAATAGAAATTTTGTCAATGCCAATGTTTTTTTATTATTATTAACAGTCAGATGAACATTTATCTGAGATTATTATTATTATTATTATTATTATTATTATTATTATTATTATTATTATTAATCGCACAGTCAGCCAGATGTTCAGACTGGGTTTGGCATTTTTGCCTATCTATCGAGTCCTTACCAAGGACCTAGGGTAGGTAAATGTTGGATAGACAGATATCGCCGCAGGATGGAAGCTGTTCCAAGTAAACCTGCCTTCTGCAATTGACTGATGGCAAATTTGTCAATTTGTCTATCATTATTATTATTTCAAATTTATAGGCAGAGATTCTGGGCAGCGAATGGCACTGTGTTCAACCTTAAAAGAATAACCATATTTGTTAGGACTCAACAGCCTGTTCATATCCAACTTCTTTCAAAACATGGGAAACCCAAGAACGGAAATGATTCACATTTTTAGGAAACCAGCCCCATGTCATCCAGATGGGATTATGGAGCCTACTTATGAAAAACTGTAGAACCTATGTAGGAAGTGATGTCATCCCCCAACTTCATATCGTATCAATTCTGTGATTCCCCGATTAGCTCACCGTGCCCTCAGAAAGAGGAACAGAGGTGTAAATAACTTATGGGAGGAGGGTTGGTTGCAAACCAGGCAGAGGAAGCAAATGATCGTGAAAAAGAAGAGGAAGTGAAAAACTATTTGTTGGGTTATTACTTCTTGTTTTTGTTTTTTCCTAGAGAACAACTTTCCATCTACCACGTAAGATGGTGAAGCAAAGAGGACAAGGCTGAATAAGGAAGGGCAGCGAGGTTGCAGACTGGAGAGAGAAGTCTGCACACAATAGCCAACGGAAGAGAAAGTTTGCAGCTTAGGGTTAAATTGTGGGCTCCTTGGTGGTCTCTGAGCTTGGTTGTTTTCTTGTAAATGTTTCATGACCCAACTAGGGATCAGTGCTAGAAGAAAGTGGGGTCTGCAGAGAGAAGGAGGAGGAGGAAGAAGACTGTGGGGTTCTTGGTGGTCTCTGAGCTTGGTTGTTTTCTTGTAGATGTTTCATGACCCAACTAGGGATCAGTGCTAGAAGAAAGTGGGGTCTGCAGAGAGAAGGAGGAGGAGGAAGAAGACTGTGGGGTTCTTGGTGGTCTCTGAGCTTGGTTGTTTTCTTGTAGATGTTTCATGACCCAAATGGAAATATCATCAGTACTTAAAGAGAGTGGAGTCTGCAGAGAGGAGGAGGAGGAGGAGGAGGAGGAGGAGGAAGAGGAGGAGGAGGAGGAGGAGGAGCGGTTCTGTGGATCCTTGGTGCTATCTGAACTTGGTTGTTTTCTTGCAGACATTTCACTACTCAACTAGGAAACATCATCCGCGTGAGGGAGTGTAGGGTTAGCTCCCTGCTTATATTCAGTAGCCTGCCCATCAACCAATAACCAGGTAAACAGGGGTTAACACCACACAAACAAATCAAGCAGAAAACAATACTCCAAGGAGAAAATCACACCTTCATCAACACTGGTAGGACAGACTACTGTGTATAAACAAAGAGCAAACCCCACTCCCTTCTAGCACTGATGAGGTTACCTAGTTGGGTAATGAAACACCTGCAAGAAAACAACCCAGCTCAAGGTGTATCAAGGATCCCACCACGTACACAATGCTTGCACAGGGACCACTTGCCCCTAAATAAAGGCCAGGCAACCCACTCCATTCCTGTGACTATGGCAAAATCCTTTTTCTCCTGAGAAAGGAAGTCTCTAAGTGAATGTTCTTTCCTTAACTTGGGCAAGGCGCTCAAATTTGGAATCTGGATTTGATTTGACCCTGCGGAGAATTTTTCCTAACTTCCCCCTTCCCCACCCGCTCCGTATCTTTCAGCCCCATGCAGGGGTTATTTGAAAGCAGTGACTCACTTGTCCTAGGATGGAAAGAGAAGTTGCCCGACCTTTCTTTCGACTCCACTCCCAAGAGGCCTGGCACCAGCCGACTCCCTCTGACATTGAGCAATGCCCGTCTGACGAGAGCTCCTGCTTCTCTCATGCCTGTGCCAAGGCTGCCGTTGCATCCTCACTCCAAGGATTTTGCAAGCTGGGCAGGGCAGGGGCCCTGGGTTTGTCCAGTCTCTGCTGTGGCACTTCGCCAGCCCTGGCTGACTGGCGCCGGATGGTGCCAGCATGGCCCAAAGCAGACAGGATGAACCCAACGCCAATTATTTATCAGGGCGCAAGAGCTGAAAATGTGCCAAGGCATATTACGCTTATTCTGGTGGAACATGCAGAATGTGGGCAGTTATGCTGCTTTGAATACAGGGGTGACCAACTGGTCACCCCTGGACATTTGCAGCCCTGATATCCATATTTTCCCCTCTGCTGGGGTGTCTTATATTTCCCCAACCACACTGCCAAATTGAATACACAGTTGCCAAAAACTGGCAGCACAGCTTCCTATTATTTTGAAACGGGAAATGCACAGAACCCTAAAATGGGTTAACTTTCTGTAACAGGATGCACAAACGACCTTGGGAGACAGGAGGAAGAACTGCTGGCTGTAGGGCAAGCTACCAGGAGCAAACTCTGCACTCCCTACTAGCGCTGATGATGTTACCTGGTTGGGATGTGAAACGTCTACAGGGAAACAACCAAGCTCAGAGAGCACCAAGGACCTTATAGTCCTAGCCTTCCTCCTCCTCCTCCTCCTCCTCCTCCTCCTCCTCCTCCTCCTCCTCCTCCTCCTCCCTCTTCTTCTTCCTCCTCCTCCTCCTCCTCTCCATAAACCCCCTCAACTCCACAGTTCCATTCCCTTCTGGCACTGATGATGTTCCTGAATTGGGTCATGAAATGTCTGCAAGAAAACCACCAGACTCAAGAGAGCCCCAAGGACTCCACACTTCAACCTGGAGCTACCAATATTCCCTTTTATTAATAAAGGACCAATCTTAAGCGTTCCAAGCCAGTTACCTTGGCCAAGTCGCTGTGAGTTTTGCTGCTCCTGCTGCTGCTGATGTCGCCGTGCCAGTTTTTTCATCTGCGAAAAGAAAGAGAGTTAAAATCAGCCCCGGCTTCTTCCGGTTCTTCCCCTGTTGATGCGGGGCTGCTTGGGTAGCCTTCCCTGAGGTCTCACCTTTGCTCTTTGATTCTGAAACCAGACTTGGACAACTCGAACGCTGAGACCGGTTTCAGCCGCCAGAGTCTCCCGTACCTGCAAGAAAGGCCAAATACAGAAAGCTAAGCTGGCCGAGACCCTCCCCAAATCCTGCATTTTAATCCACCTGGCAAGGGTTGGTTCTGCTGTAGTTCTCTGGCAGCAGGTGCAGATGGCTGAGGTCTCTGAGAGCCAGGACTTGGACAAGGGGCCTGTGTACGATGCAGGGATGGGGCCAGGACTATCAGAGAGCGGGATGCTGTCTGCGGAGGTCGGGGAGTTTGGCAGCAGTGACAAAGAGTCCCCTGAGGAGCCTGTGCCCAGTGTGCGTGCATGCAGGGCGGCTTGAAGGAAAGAGCAGCTGAAACAGCACCGCCGACTCAGGAGTAAGGCTGCAAGGTGATGGCTCCTCCCATAAGGGATAAAAGCCAGCCTTTGGGGTTGGCTTCTTTGCAGGAAGCAAGGAAGTTCTTTCAACTCCAAGTTCTCGTGGAAGAGTCCTGTCTGTTCTGATTTGTTTTGGGAGACTTTTGGTTTCGGATATTTCTCTGCAATTACTCTTGTGTTCTTGGCAGCCTTTCACAACCTTGAAAGGGCTTCCTCTTATCTGGGACAATTAGTTTTCAATTACTCTTTGCTGTGAATGAACAGAATTCACAGAGATACATTAAAAAGGTTTGTTTTTATATATACTTTGTGTTTGTTTGATTTGAACAAGGCTTGGGTCAGAACAGACTCTGATTTCCAAGAAATGATAATGGCAGGCAAAGAATCAACCCTAAGTGTGACAGCAAGCTGAGATAGGGTCCAGTGAATCAGTGGTGGGATTCAACTTTTTTTACTACCAGTTCTGTGGGCATGGCTTGGTGGGCATGGCATGACTTGGTGGACGTGGCTGGGGGAAGGATACTGCAAAATCACCATTCCCTCCGCACCCCACTAACCTGCTTTCCAGCTCTGTTCTCCCATGCAGGGCAACCAAAGAAGACCCTGCCAATCAGCTGGGACTCCATGGGAGGGGGAGAAGAGATGGGGTTGGCGGGGCCTGTCAGAGGTGGGTTTGGCTGGTTCTTCAAACTACTCAAAATCTCTGCTACCGGTTCTTGAAAACCCGTCTGAACCGGCTGAATCCCACCCCTGGTTGGCGTGATGAAGGAGAAACTTACCTTCCTACAAGGCTTGGAAGACACTTCGAAGGAGGCTTTGAACGCTCTTCTCTGCTGTGTGGTGAGGATCGTCCGTGGCCTTTTAGGTCTTCTTGGATCTTTTCCGTCATCGCCTCCCTTCCCGGGGGTCATTTGTCCTTTAGCCGGTTTGATGTCCCCATCCTCATCGTCGCTTTTCACTGTTGATATATATATCGTGCAAATACGGCAGAGCTAAGAGGCCGGCTTCACACACTTGAGTGAAGCTATGCTTTGCTTGGCTAAATGACATCACCTGGTTTACACCTCACAACTGGGCCAGGTTTATAAACTAGAGTGGATGGATTGAGCTCTTCTGTTATTATTATTTTTAATTAGGAAATAGCTAAAAAGGGAGAGGAAACAGCTGTTAACTCTATAGAAAGGATGCACATCAATTTTCCTGCCCTACCGAGCCAAGATTGATTAATCAATCTTCAAAGGTGGACTTCATATTTCTATCCTGAGCTATAGATGGAGGGTTGAACCGAGGACCTCTAGAATCCCTTCCAATTCTATTATTCTGTTCCTTTCTATGATCATGTGCATCCACCCCATCAAACTCAAAGAAAGTCCGGAATGGTAGAAGATCTCCTGCCGTGGGCAGAAGGTTGGGCTAGAAGACCTCCAAAGTCCCTTCCAAATTATTCTAAGTTTTGTTGAAAACTTTGATGATTAGAAATGATAATCAGAAGAGCCCTGAGCTCAGATTTAGACAATGGTCCAGCATTCTGCACCACACAATGGCCATCAAGATGCATTTTGGAAGCCCAACCAAGCAAGGCCGGGCCTCACCTGAATCGGAGTCGTCGGGACTGATGGAGCTGAGCAGGTCTTTCTCCTTCTCATAGTCACTTTTGCAAAGGAGCTGGCCTTCCTTCAGGACGAACTCGTCCCCTTTTCTCAGCTTCCGCTCGCAGACGCAGCAACAAAAGCAACTCAAGTGGTAAACGCACTCCAGCGCCCGCATGACGAACTCCGTGGGGGCGATTTTTTCCATGCACCCACTGCATTTGGCAGCAAACAACCTGTGGGAGAGAAGAAGAATCCAACCAAAGATAGAGATAGATAGATAGAGAGAGAGAGAGAGAGAGAGAGGTGTCAGGTAGGTCTGTACCAGGGAAGGAAGGACAAGACGCACCCCATTCTTGAGGGTCTAAGACAGGGGTGTCCAACTCAAGGCCCGGGGGCTGGATCCAGGGCAGGCTGGTGGGCCAGATCTAAGCACCCCATGGGCCTGCCCTGGAAACACCGAAGGACCTGCCCACGGTGCCTCTGCCGGCAAAAATGGAGCTTGGGAGGGCCATGTGCAGCCCTCCCGGCTTCTATTTTGGGCCACAACAGCCTCCTGCAACCCACAGCCCTTCTGGGCTCCATTTTTGCTGGCAGAGGGCTGCAGGAGGCCATCACAGCCGAAAATGGAGCCCAGGCGGGCCACGTGTGGCCCTCCCAAGCTCTGTTTCGCTGGCAGAAGGCTGCAGGAGGCCACAGTGGCTCAAAACGGAGCCTGGGAAAGGGAGCCTCAATGAGTGACATCAAGCTATCCATCCCCAGGTCAAACTTAACCCTGATGCAGCCTTCAATGAAATCGAGTTTGACACCCCTAGTCTAAAGCAACTCGCGGGGAGACAATTCAATGGTGTATTAATCGTTGCGTTCAGTTGCTTTTATTATTGGTGACTGCGTTTTCATCGAAATGATTGTGACTCTCATATTTCTGGTTTGACTTTCTTTCTGTTATTATTAATTATTATTATTGGCCACGGTTCCATTGAAATTAATTTAATTTTTGCATTTGTTGAACTCTCCCGTGGCGGGTCGGCCCTTGTTCCGGTTCCTGCCATTTTTAGAGCTGAGCTCAACTGATGGGTAATGCTTGCTAGCAAATCTTCCGGGCACGAGCCACAATTCTAGGTTTGCCACCGGCTGATATTGTAAATATTTATTAATTTTATAGGCTGTGGAGTTGGGCAGCCTCTTCACTGCGCAATAAACAAAACAAGCAAGTTACGTCACTGAAAAGAAAACAATCTAAAACCGGTCGGGAAGGAAAGAAGAAACAGTGATGAAGTCACTGGGCTGCCATCTGTCAGAAATGGTATAAGGTCCCCTTGTGGGTTGGACTAAAAGACCTCCAAAGTCCCTTCCGGCTGTAGGATTCCAGGTTCTAAGTTTTGGGGGGAAATCTAGCTTGTCTCTCCGTGTTCCCATGTGACCCATGTGCCAGGAATGCCCCCAGCAGCACAAGAGGGGCCTTGGCATTGTTGCCAGTGGTTTGCAGTGCCAGGATTCAAGCCATCTGGCCACGTTATATCATGCCCTTGATTTATTGCCTTCTGGTTCCTTATCTGGCTTTCAAATCCATCCTGCCCTGCCTACCTCCCAATTCCTCTTCTGCGCTGTTTGCTCTTATAATCGAGCCCTAACAACTAACCTTTACCGTTTCAATTGCCTCGCCCCAGGTTCTTTAATTTCCTCCTGTTTGTGGGGCAAATAAGATTGTTAACGGTTGTGCTGTAGCCCTCCCGGGCGAGATAAGCCCAGCGCCGCACCAGGTTTGTCGTCCGCATTAAGCAAGGTTCAAGAGACAGGCTAAACAGGACAAAGTTATAAAGGCAGGACAACCTGGCTTGCTGGATGCATCCGTTTCACAGGACGTATTAATCAATCGGGGATGTTAATTGATTGAGGCCTCTTGGGAAATTAAACCACGTTTTCTCTTCTTCGTCACTCGTCCCCAGGTCTTATTTTCCAGGCACAGAGCGAAAACTTAGGATAAGTCGATAGGAAAACATATCCCAAAACCACAGCTGCATGTTTCCCACTAAACAACCACAATCCTCTTCCTTGTCTCTTTAGTCACAATCGATTTGTGACCAGAATTTCCGTCCTAGGACTGTGCTGTCATAAACGGCCAGACCCCAGTTTTATAACCATTTTTACGGCAGCCGTGAAGTGAATCATGTGGCCAATTAAGCCAATTGTTGCTAAGTGAGTCCAGGTTGCAAATGGTGATTAGATGACCACAAGACATTGCAACACGTTGTAAAGGCAAGTGGGTTGCCAAGCTCTTGAGTTGTGATCATGTGACTGTGGGGGGTTGGAGTGAGGACCATCATTCAAAGCACAGGTTGTAAAGCATTTTTTTTCTGTTGGTCTTAAGTTGAGGACGACCTGTATAATCCTACTGCCTCATTTTTCTGCTGACCCTCCTCCTTCCAATAATATCCCCTCCCATTTAAAATCCTCTTCAATTCTATATCTACACTCATGGCAGATATAGATTGTCGAAGGAATGGGCAGTGGGGCCTTTTCCTATCTATTCTGCTCCATCCATCTCGCGTTTGATTTGCATGCATTTCCACCAGCCATGAGGACTAGTAACACGCACTTATGAACTGCAAAGGAAACAGGGAGCCTGAAATTCTCCAACGTAATTTTAATTGAAGCAACTAACATGCCTCCAAAACCCAAGCGACAGTGAAACTAACCATGAAATTAAGGGTGGAGGTTTGTCTGAAATGGAACAGGGACAAGGTTCCTTCCAACTCTGCAAACATATCGCGGAACAGACTCTATGTATGTTCAGAGTCCTGTCCTGCCCAGCGATAAGAGCGATCAACCACATGACCTTCAGAGATGGTTCCCCCACACGCAACTGAGAAGCTTCTCCAAATGGGTCGTCCCATACTTGCAACACAGTCAATCTCAAAGTCTGGCCAATGATCAGTCTCCAGTTGAGGTGGGCGCGTTACGTCTCCCTGCAGCCTGGCAACCACTCCATCTCCACCAGAGGTGGTATTCAGCCGGTTTGGACCGGTTCCGAAGACCTGGTAATGGACATTTTGAGTGGTTGGGAGAACCGGCCAATCCCGCCTCTGACTGGCTCCGCCAACCCCATCTGTTCCCTGTCTCCCATTGAGTCCCAGCTGATCGGCTGGGTCTCCTTCGGTCGCCCTGCGTGGGAGAACGGAGCTGGAAAGCAGGTTAGTGGGGTGGGGTGGGGGAAATGGGGATTCTGCATTATACTCTTCCCCAGCCATGCCCCCCTCACAAGCCACGAACCGGTAGTAAAAAGTTTTGAATCCTACCACTGATTCCCCACCCCACCATCTGGCAGGAGGAAAATCGTCCAGAAAACTGTCCTTCACGCAGGGAATGGTGACGGCATGAAACTCAGCTGCCAAAGTTCACGAACTACAGTTGCTATTGTTGCTTTCAACCGCCATTCCAGTGGCATTCTCAATGCCTGATTGCTGGTTGTTTGTTTGGTTGTGTTGTTGTTGTTGTTTTTTAATGTATGTTGTATCTTGAAAGTTGGTGTGGAGGGTGGGCTGGCAAGGATGACTTAGAGGATGCAAGGATAATGGCCCTTTTCTTCCCCAAAGGGACACATTAAGAAAAGGGGAGGGGGCTGCAGATCCAGCCAGAGGCTGGCATAAAACAACACAATAACTTGCGACGTGGCCTTGCCGAGAAGCTACACGTGCCCGGGAGTCCATCAAGGAAGCCGTTTAGTTGCTGATTTGCAAGGGAGCGATTTCACCGTCCTGCGGTGTTAATGTTTTTTCGTCCCCTTCCTTCCGGCGGGGGGTCTATTGCCAAATTCCGAACTCATCAACACAATCTTTTATTAATAACCCTCCGAAAGGCTTCTGCCATGGTGTTATTGCGGAAGACACGCAAGGCTCGGCGGTGACATCCATTATCGAGATTGCAGTGGGGTTGGGGTGTGGGGGGAGGAAGAGGGTGTCCTGGGGAGGGAGGAGGAGGAGGAGAAGGCGAGATAAAACAAACACACAGGCCTTTTATAAACAAAATGTTTCATGTGTTACGGCTTCCCCCCTTTGCTGTGAAACAGTGGGGTGCAGGTTAAAGAACGACGACAACAACAACAACAAAAAAACCAACAACAGCCCACTGGGAGATTCTTCAAGATCCGTCTTTTGATTTGCTGTTGGGGGAGAAAGGGCCATTTCCTCCCTCCTCACCGCTCCCACCCTACTTCCTAGGTCTCCAACTGGTTTTAGCGTTCCCTTATCCATCTGGGCTCACGCTGGGTTTGTTTCGGAGGATGGAACAGGCCATTTGGGACGGTGAGGGTGAGAATGTAGGTTGGCGGGGCGCTTGGTGCTCTCTGGGCTTGGTGGTTTTCTAGCAGACGTTTCATTACCAAGCTAAGTACCAGTCATCAGTGCTAGGAGGGAGTGGGGTTTGCAAAATGAAGGAGGAAGAGGGGAACTATGGGCTCCTTGGTGCTCTCTGGGGTTGGTGGTTTCCTTGCAGGCGTCTCACTACCAGACTAGGTAAAATAATCAGAGAGCACCGAGGATCCCAGTCCTCCCCCTCCGCCATAAATTCCATGTCTGCAAGAAAGAAAGCTCAGAGGACACCAACGAGCCCACAATCTTCCTCCTCCTCCTCCTCCTCCCTTTCCTCTTCCTCTCCCCCCTCCTCCTCCTCCTCCTCTTCACACACCCCACTCCCTTCTAGCACTGATGATGTTACCTAGTTGGGTAACGAAAACTCTGCACAGGAACCACCAAAGCTGAGAAAGAACCAAGAAGCCCACAGGTCAATATCCTCCTGTATCGGAATATAAATTTGAATCATGATGACAAGGGTTGACCCAGGGCTTGTGAACTAGATTTGAGTATCTTGGGTACAAACACCTTAACACTCAGACTGATTTCTTCTCGATACTCTCCTGCTGCTGAAGTTACCGATTATGTTGTGCTTCGCATAACAACGTGTTATATCCACCCCTTCTTTGGGAAGGAGCCCGTCAATTCTGCCACCCAGATCACAGGTCAGAGATTCCTATGATCCCTCCCCAATTTAATGCCAGATTTTGGATGATATGCCCTGTTTTAAAGAGGATAATCATCTCCTGGAAATAATTTCCTGTCTGGCCTAAATCTAGCTTATAAAATAGAGATACCATGGGACACAGAAACCTTAAATGCTCACCTGCTCCCACCTGTTAGGGTGTGAAGAGTATTGTTGTGGGCAGTTTTTTTTTTTATTAATTTAATTCAGGTTGCAAATGAAATGTTGATCTACATTTGCGTTTAATTAAATCAGATGATGTTTTTCTCCTGGCTCCACCCAGCTTGCGCTCAAAGCTGATCCCTTCTTCTAAAAATAGTTGGGCACCCATCGCTTAGATCTGTACATATTTAAGCCACCCGTGCCCCTTTAAAGTATCTCTCTTGCTCCTAATGAGTTGCCCAGGAACATTCTCCAATGTCAACATGGCCTGAAGACCCTTGCAGTGGTATCTTACCTTACTTGTGGGGTCCTTGATGCTCTCTCTTCCTTACCCAACTAGGTAAGACCATCAGAGTTTGAGTAGTTGGCTCGTGAAATGTTTGCAAGAAAACCACCAAGCTCAGAGAGCACCAAGGACCCCACCGTTCTCTCCCTCCTCCTCCTCCTCTTCCTCCTCTCCTGCCCCCACAAACCCCACTCCCTTCTAGCACTGGTGATGCTACCTAGCTGGGCCTTGAAACGTCTTCAAGAAAACCACCAAGCTCAGAGAGCACCAAGGGCCCTACATTCACATGGATACTCATTAGATCCGAGACGCGGCTAGTCTGTCTCCTCCCCCTTTGTAGAGATTTGGGGTGAGAGCGGAGCAAACCGTAAGCAGCTGAGAACGGCCGCTTGCTCTGTTTGGATAATGCACTCCCAGGAAAACCAAAAGAAAAGAAACATGGTGAGGGACAAGAATGCCCACCACCTCTTGCAAAGGGAAGTTTGAGCAGATCGCAACTGAGTATTATCCTCGCACTAATCAACACTCAAGGACCAAGAACTGCCAGGCATTTTTCACCCTCTCAACATCTGTGTTTGCTCTGGAGATTTAGCGAATTGGACACTCCGCACCTGTATTTGCAGATTTACTGATAAGCCAGAAGACTGTAAAGTCAGCCAGCGCACCTTTCACGCAAAACATCAATATTGGCTTTAAACACCCCTCCTCTTGCTTGATCGCACTCTTAAGAACAAGCCACGGAATACGGGATCAAACCAAAACCCAAAGCTTGTGCACTTGCTTCACAACCAATGTTCAAAATGGATCGGCCTTTCTTTTTTACTCCAAAGCAGAATCACCCACTTCGATAAAAGCAAATTAGCTTTGTTGCCTCTCCCAGCAAATTAGAGTGCCTAAAAATACTGCATTTGACTAGGAATTTTCCCTTTGGCAAAACCATTACAATAGCCGGGATTTTCCATCACATAGTCTACTGTCGTTGTCCCAACATTGCTGGGAAGGAAGCTACGTTTAATAAACTCAAATCTGTTCCTGGTGGAATTTGCTCCTTATTAGCCATGGTGCCATTGATGACAAACGGATACATCATGTCCTAGTATCTCTTGATGCGTGCTGTGTTAGCTTGGGTAAGAACATAAAACTGGCTTTGTTGGACTGGTCTAAAAGTCCTTATAAGTTCCCCACTCTCCGGCTGTGGTTGATCAGCTGCATTCCAGAAGCTCCACAAACACAGATAAGAGAACTTTCCTTACAGAAGAGATGATACTCAGGATTCAGAAAATAGCAACAGGATTTAAAACTAATACACCAATATTGGAATGGCTTGCCTTCAGACGTTGTGGCTGCTCTGTCACTGGAGATTTTTAAGAAGAGATTCCCCTTTCCTTTCCTTTCCTTTCCTTTCCCTTCCCTTCCCTGTTGGGCCAAATTCCAGGCAACAAGACTCCCATCTTGTTATTTTGGGTTTCCTACCCCCGCTTCCACACACACCCCAAACAAAAATTTCCCGGAGACCTTCTTTGAAGAGCTCCATGGCCTTAGTCAAGTGTGACAAACATCTTAAGCTTTTCTCCACATGCCCTCCTCACAGGTGCCCTGGCCAAAGCTCTTCCTTCCTGTCTCGGAACTGCCCTACAAGATCCAGAAAGCCCCTCCGCCAAGAGAAAGGAACAAAGGCCTTGCATCAGGATCGCGCCCCATCTTCCTTCTCGCTAAGCTGTGATGGCGGACAATCAGCCTTGCTTTGACAAACTCCACCTCTAAATCCTTATCATTAAAGGCTTAAGCAGCTCCCCCCACCGCCCAATCTCCTCCTTTTGGAGACAAAAAGAATACTGTTTATGGGGCATCCTATGAAGCAAACCATCTGTAAACAGTCACTTTGATGAAGGATGAGGTGGGGGCCGTAGGGAGGGTGCCTTGGGGCACACATACCCGCTGCGTCGGTCATGAAAGCAAAAATGTAAGGTGTACGCTGGGTCAGGAGGTAGCCGACCAAGAGCTTCCCACTTACAACCATCAAACGATCGTCCATTTTTGAAAAAAAAAAAAAAACATTCTCCGTGATGTGAGATTACACCCCCCCAGGGGGGACTTTTGTTCAAGCCCCTTTTGGGGGGCTTAGCAGCAACACGTTCCATTTTCCACAGCTGCTGTTCTCTGGGGAGCAGCTCTTCGTGTTGGGGAAAAAATTCTTCTGCTGTCTAGAAGAAAAAAAATAATCTGGTTTTTCTGGCCCACCCCCACTGCTGCTTCTCGCTACTGATCCTGTCCTTCCAGGGATCCATTTGTAACCAAGACAAGTTTCATCCCATCCAGCCATTTTGTCATGGGTGCACGACAAAAAAACACCGTTGGAAGAAGGGGGGGGGTGCGTGAAAGGGAGTTGCACCTTGAAGAAGAGAAATGAACAGAGGCATGTTTGAAATATGAGGCGTCACATTTCTTCTTTAAAAAATGGAGACAAGAGCAACCCCCCAACCCACCAAAAAAAACCCAAAAAACAGTTTAATGAGAGAATCAGAGTAAAATTAGCCATCCTCTTGCTACATATTCCCACCCAAAATTCTCAGGAATGGTATAGGACAGTGATGGCTAACCTTTTCAGTACCGAGTGCCCAAAGCGTGTGTGCAAACCCCCAAAATGCAATGTGCGTGCATCTCCCATGAATGCACCCCACCCCAATGCATGCCTGGCAGGACCTGAAGACTAGCTGGGTGGCAGGGGGTGTGTGCTTTTTAGAGGGGAGGTTGGACAGTCGAGAGATGACTGATGG
The DNA here is from genome assembly GCF_049901715.1 of Pseudonaja textilis. NCBI lineage: Eukaryota > Metazoa > Chordata > Lepidosauria > Squamata > Elapidae > Pseudonaja > Pseudonaja textilis. The sequence goes on from NC_142006.1 coordinate 7,659,153, forward strand.
GAGCTACCGGAATTCCTCTTCATTTCGAAAAGATGAACCAACTTTGGACTGGGATTATGTAGGTGAGCCCTTACTTATCCCAGAGACATGGAATCTTTGTCTCGATGTATACCACTCTGTAAAGCCTTAGTAAGGCCACACCTGGAGTACTGCATCCACTTTTGGTCACCAGAAAGATGTTGAGACTCTGGGAAGAGTGTTGAGAAGAGAACCAGGATGATTAGCGGACTGGAGACTAAAACATATGAAGAATGATTGCAGGAACTGGGCCTGGCTAGTCTAGGGAAGAGAAGGACCAGGAGTGACAGGATAGCAGTCTTCCAATATTTGAGGGGCTGCCACAGAGAGGAGGAAAGGGTCAAGCTATTTTCTAAAGCACCTTTAAAAGACCAGACAAGGAATAATGGATGGAAACTGAACAAGGAGAAATTCATCCTGGAAATAAGTAGGAATTTCCTGACCGTGATAACAGTTCTGTGAAGGGACATCAGCAGATGGTTCTCTCTCTTGGTTGGGTTGCCCAACCTGTCAACTGACAGGCTGAAGAATCCTAATAAAGGAAGCAACTTTTGGAGTTTTCTATCCACCCTTTAAGCAAACAGCTTTCCTTATCAATCTTCTCCAACATGGCGAGGTGCATTTGACCGCTGTTTCGATCATGGCCACTCCTTCCTCTTAGCCTTCTAAACAAGCGCATGGAAACTTGACTTGGCTCCACCATCTTCCTTGCCATCTAGGTCACCTACATTTGCCTGAAGATCAACAAGGAAAGGTTGCCCATGCTTAGTACACACGATGTTGAAAGTAGGGTAGGTCACTTTTGCCTCTAAGAGGAGGAAGAACTGGGTATCGGTAGAATGAGATTGAGCAGAGGAATGACTTCATGAGATGTCCCAAAGATGCTTTTCCAAAAATCAACTGGTCTTTCTTGGATTATTCCTTGAAAATAGAAGAACAGAATTGGAAGGGACCTTGGAGGTCTTCTAGTCCAACCCACTGCTTAGGCAGGAAACCCTACACCACTTCAGACCAAGGTTATCTAATCTCTTCTTAAAGACTTCCAACATTGGGGCATTTACAGCTTCTGGAGGCAAGTTGTTCCACTGATTAACTGTTCAAACTGTCAGGAAATTTCTCCTTAGTTTTAAGTTGCTTCTCCCCATGATCAGTTTCCATTCAGTGCTTCCTGTCCTGCCTTCTGAAGGTGCTTTGGAGAATAACTTCACTCCCTTTCCTTTGGGGCAGCCCCTGACATACTGGAAGACTGCTATCATACCTCCCCATGTCCTTCTTTTCATCAGACTAGATACACCCTGTTCCAGCAACCGTTCTTCATATGTCTTAGCCTCCAATCCCCTAATCATCTTGGTTGCTCTTCTCTGCACTCTTTCTAGAGTCTCAACGTGTCAGAATGGCTCACTTCTCATCCAAGAAGCTTCTTCAGTTCTGCTTCTGGATGAGAAGTGAAATGTTTCCAAGGAAAACAACCCAAGAAAGTCCAGTTGCCTTTTGGAAAACCCCTTTGGGACAACCATGACCTGGATGGTTGAGAATCTCCATAGAGACTTCATGAGATGCCTCCTGCTTTCCTGCCAGGCGTCAACCATCTCCCCGATACTTCGTGCTTTGCCATGGCTTCCCCGTTGTATTTCTTACTCATGATTCCTGCCCTTCACGGAGTTTAAGACAACATCAGTGTCCCCAATGATTCCTTTCGTGTTCGCAATGATGCATCGACGAAGCAATTGAACTCATGGATTTGAACTTGCCCTGTTTGGACCCTCCAACCATTGAACCACAAGAGCTCTCCAAGAATGAGTTGAGATCTGCTCCTTCAGGTGCCTTTCTGAGCAATTCGGATGAACCCAGCTCAGCTAGGATTGCAAGCTTGCCTCTTCCACGCTCCAGTCCCAGATTCCCAGGGGTCTAAACCACGCCTCTGAGATAATTTATTCCCATTTAAAGAGACTGCCTTGCCTCTCCTCTCATAAAACTCACTTCTCCAACAACGTGAGGTTCATCTGGGTTGTCACCATGATGACTTTATAAACTTATTCACGTGATCTATCGGGGGAACGCAGAAGGGACGGGACTCAATTTATGGGCCCATATAAAAGCCATCTTATATTTAACAACTGCATTTAGCTGTGTTAACTGCAAGTCATAGTAATAAAGTCCCGGCACGTTTCAGTGCTAAATTAAAAAACGAGAGAGCAAAAAGGGGGAGGGAGGGAGAGAGAGGGAGAGAGAGAGAGAGAGAGAGAGGAGAAAACTTCCCTTGCTCAATAATACATAGACACTCGTGTTTTTTATTACTCTTTAATATCATGATTTCCATTTAGTTTATAAATAATTGTAGCTAACTAATGAAACGGAATCAAAAACCGGCCTCCAACCTATTCCCCCAGGGCAAACTAAATTCCCCCTTTTAAAGCTGCTTAATCGCAGCCCAGTTCCTACAAAATTAGCATAGTAATCAGCTTTAAATTGAGCCTCTTTGTTTTTTAATTAAGCTCCCAGCAGGTAAAAATAAAACAGATTATTGAAGAATCTGCCAACCCTAATAGCCCAGAGCGCTTTTGACAATTAAAAAGATCGCACACAGTTAACCCTTTGAAGAAGAGAAGGTACCCACCATCCTTAGCCATTTCCCTGGGCAGGGGTCTCCTGTGAAACTCAGGAGGGTTGGTGGGGGGGGTCACCAATATACTGACCATCTAGGCCATCCCACCCATTTGTCCTCCAGAAATTTCCTCTGGTCCGGAAGAGCCCAGAACCTGCGAACGATTGGCGTCGCTTCTAGCCACGTTGGCAAGCAAGGCAACATGGATCGCTACTGACGTTGGGTTCTTAAGTGCGTCAGGCAGGATGAAAGAGTGGGATTGGGTCTGACCATCCTTTTCAACCATCTTGGAAGCCCAGAGATGGGGACTTCCTTCTTCCCGTTTTATTCTGAAGCTCCCTTATTTATATTGATGTATTCATTGCATCCAATGGGATAGAGGGAAACCCCAAATGTTGAATCAGATGTTTTGGTTGAACTTACTGTCCTGGAGTTGACTCGTGACCAACCACCTGCTTATTTCAAACATGGCAACAGAGTCTGGATGGATTTCCTCTGAGTTTTGGGCAATTAACTCTCCCTCTTCAAAAAAAAAAAGAGAAAGAAAGAAAGAAAGAAAGAAAGGAAGAAAGAAAGGAAGGAAGGAAGGAAGGAAGGAAGGAAGGAAGGAAGGAAGGAAGGAAGGAAGGAAGGAAGGAAGGAAGGAAGGAAGGAAGGAAGGAAGGAAGGCCCACTTTGGCTGTGAAATTGATGTCATGAATCCTAGAGCTTTGAGCTCAAAAGAAGGCAGACCTCTGTCACCAGAAACTGACATTGCCTGCAGCCAGAGACAACCTAGTATCAGTCTGGATTTCACTGACAGCAGACTTATTTCCACACATGGTTCATGCTTACATGATAAGGGAAAAGGGAAGGAAAGGAAAGGAAAAGGATTTTACTGAGTGCCTTCCTCTCTAATTATATCAAGTCAAACCATGATTAGGAGGAAAGGAAAAGGAAAAAGAAAAGGAAAAGGATTTTACTGAATGCCTTCTTCTCTAATTATATCCATTCAAACCACATCTTCATGCATTTTCAAGTAAGATTTTCCTTTCTCTCAACAGACAAATGCTGTCCAGAAAGCTCTCCCAAGTTTTGAGAGGGGGGGGAGGTCTTCCTTAAGCCCACTTAGTCATCCACAAGATTTACCTTTGCCTTGGAGGTCAGCCTGAGGTTGCTAGGGAAAAGAGCTAACTAGCCTTCAGCTATGTTTGGGACTCTCCAAACTGCATTCAAGCTGGCTTGGCAGATACTTCAAATTAAGTGTCTCGGGGCCGAGATGTTCCTTTCAGTTTGCTGACTCTTGGCATTCCACCGTTGTCCGGCGAAGGGATTGTACAAAATGCTGCTGAGATTCCAAACAGCTTTTGCCAAACAGAGGAAGTGTGAAAGAGGCGGGGTGCGGGGTGCGAAGAAAGGGAATATACATCTTCGTTGTCTGGACCACTGTTTGCTAAACCAAGCCCCCTTCCCACTTTCTCTCCACAAAGCCAAGCCCCAGAAGATCTCGTTAGGCTGGACTACAACATCCATCAGCTCCAGCCAGCCGTGCTATTGGGTAGATTAATTGAGAATTGTGGGTGCCGTCATCCAACCTACGTGGACAGGAATTAGTCTGCGGAATGGTCAACCTGTGCTCTTGCAGAGGTGGTTGAAGGGTAATTGCGAGGATCTCACAATAGTTGGGAAACATCTGAAGGGATGTGAGTCCTTGCAGGATCCAATCTGGGTCTGTCCATGGGACCAGGATTAGCCTTCCAAGCTTTCAGACTTGTGCTACAGCTCATCTTCAGGGAACTTCTGTCTACCAGAGAGAAGGCTAGACTCCCTGGTAGACAGAAGTAGTAGTGTAGTACTTTTGTGGTGTCAAATAGCCCAAAACACGTATTCTGGTGAGAATGGTCTGGTCCAGAGTTTAGCAATCTAAGTCATTTTTTTTGGGGGGGGAGGCAATATAGCATCCATGATTTCTCAGTGTTGGCCACAGATGGGCACGGATCAGCACTAGGCAGAGAGATGTGACACAACATAGCAGCCGTACTAAGTTTCATATAGAAGGAAATGCTAGAGGGGAAAACCCGTGATGGTTTTCCAAAGAATTTGCTCCACTCTTTAGATTCAAGAGAGGAAAAACTGGATCCATCCCAGTCGTCTATGACATCAGTGTTTTCCAAGCCATGTTTCAGAGAACCATGGAATTCATTGGAAGCTGCTCAAGGATTTCTCCATGAGAAGATTAATCAAGACAGTCCAATATTTTTTTTATCGCAGCCAGACACATTTTTGGGAGAGAAAGGGAGGTTACAGCTCAATACAGAAGCTGTGTCTTATTCAAATCCCATCTGTGCATAAGGGGATGAAGTACTCCTATTCAAAAATGTTAAAATATCTGACGTTGGGCCACTCCTTCTCATTCTGGGCCTGAGAAGAAGAAGGCAAAGGCAAAACCCATCCTGAATATCTTGCTGAGAAGAGTACATGGTCTGTGTAGTCTCAGGATGAACTCAATAAGACACATTCACGAGAGTCTGAAATTAGAATCAACCAATCACATGGAGCTGCAAGAGGACTGTTAAATGCGGTATGAACATCGCCCCTGTGTTTATTTCATACAGGTTTAAGAAAGTCTAGGAGTGACATGGTAGCAGCCTTCCATTATCTGAGTGGCTGCCCCAAAGAAGAACGGGTCAACCTATTTTCCAAAGCACCAGGAGTCAGGACGCAATGGATGGAAACTAACCAAGGAGTGAGAAGCAACCTGGAATTGAGGAGAAATCAGAGGTCCTTGGTGCTCCATTAGCTTGCTTGTTTTCTTGCAGCTTTCATTACCCAAACTAGGTAACATCCATCGTCAGTGCTAGAGGTTAGGTAGCACTGATGATGTTACCCAGCTTGGGTAATGAAAGGTCTGCCAAGAAAACCAGCCAAGCTCAGAGAGCACCAAGGACCCTGAGCTACAAATATTCCCCTTGAAGAAGAAATGGCTGTTGTTCTGTTTCACAGCCGTCTAGGGGCTGCTTCCCTGTCTCTCCGCTCAGAGCTAAGTTGGGTTTTTTTCTCTCCGACTGGATGTAGAGGCCTCGAGAGGCGCGCATTCGGCTGAGCATTTTGCCATCTCTATGGCAACACCCACAAGCCTTGTAACTAGCCCACAGGCTGCCAAGGGATGGCATCCTTCAAAACGGACACTGCAGCTGTCCAAACAGTATCTGTGTACCTGAGGTGGGAGAGGCCTCCTTGTTTACTCCAATCTAACAGAAGATACAATGGCAACTCTTCCTGATTTCATCGCCTGTGCTGGCGCATTCAAGCCCCTGTGAAAATCCCAAGGCAGCTGTGAAAAAGCATTGTTCCCCAAAACCCCTCAGCTGTCAACTCGCCGTCAAAGACAGGTTCCACCTGAAATCTCTGTCTCTGAGCTTCTGTCACTGTCATGGCCATATCCTATATCTCTTTGGGGCTCTGAGTTGCAATGGTCACAAAATAGCTTTGAGAAACGAATCTGGAGTGGATGGAATTATTCTGGCAGGTCAGAAGAGCAGAGTTGGAAGGGACCTTGGAGGTCTTCTAGTCCAACCCCTTGCTGAAGCAGGAAACCCTGTAACACTTCAGACAAATGGCTGTCCAGTCTCTTCTTAAATGCCTGAAACGCCATCAGGACGTTTCTCCTTAGTTCTAAGTTGCTTCTCCTCCTGGTCTTGTCTCACGTCTCAGAATGTGCAGACGTGTTGCGAGCTTCCTTGCCTAACCCATGGAGAGGGTTGAACAAGTCAGCTCAATGGTTCTCCAATCGATGAGAACGAAGCCGCAGGGATGTTGTAAGCCAGAGGTTTGGTCAACTTTCAGGATCCTCAACCACCACAATGTTGGGAATCCCACAATATTTGGGGAAGCTTTTCTACGTGACAAGAAAGGATTCAGAATTGGATCCGTTTTTTTTAATCTAAAATCAGCCTTGCCCTTGAGGGAAGATGTATACATTCTCACTTTGGTACTCGGCTGCTTTTAAACCCATCGAATTTGGTACTTGACACATTTTAACGAGAAGATTTTGTCCTGGTATTCATTGTTTGTTCAGTACACAACACACAAGCTAGAACTTAACCGTGTAGGTTGCCTTGTGACTCGCTACCCTTTCCAACAAAGGTATTTCTTGCCCTGCGGCCATCCCATTCTGGTCTCATCTTACCTTCTGTGGTCGTTTTGTGTATTTTTCCGCATTAAATTCATTTACATTATTCCATATGCAAAAAAATTTGTTTGGCGCTCATCAGTTTTGGTACTTGCCATGCCTCCTAGAACCAATTAACGGTAAGTACCGAAGTATCGCTGTGTATGGTTTTGCACAAACGCAAAAAGAAAAAGAAAAAAAAATCGTAATTTTTTAAAAAAGATCTTAGCAACAATAGGCTTTCCTCCTAGACGGAGCAGACTCAGTGGGGCCAGCAATCTATCGGTGGAAGAGTGCGAACAAGAGAACCAGGCGATGCTTTGTTCCTGAACCGTTTGTCTTAGGTAAGAACCATCAAGCATCAGGGCAGGCGGATAGAAGAAAGAGAAGAGCTTTGGGACAGAATAATCAAATTAAGTTCCGCTGCTGATTTTTGGGGGATCACATCAAAATAGAAATAGCAAAAAAACAAAAACCAACAAACCATTCAGAGTCCTCTGACTAGAGAAATCTTTCTAGCATCATTCTGGATGCGAGATAACCAATTTGGCAGCCTCGCTGATGAATGTGCCAGCATGGTTCATGCCATTATTCTCGGCAATGTAATAAAATATATCATGTGTCAATGGAAGTCTAACAGCCTTCCTTTTGGAGAAGTTGCCTATTAATCTACACGCATCGCTCAAAGCCACGCGGGGCCCTCCTATTCACCGAGATCAGCCTCCAGAGCGGCTGGTCAGGTCAGAGCAAGAATTTTGCAGAAACTGAGGGCGAGAAATGCGAGCGTTCAGTTTCTCCTCCCAACTCAGTGAAGTTAAGGAAACATAGGTAGAAGAGAGAATAATAGATCTTGGAAGGGGCCTTGGAGGTCTTCTAGTCCCACCCCCTGCTAGAGAAGTAGATTCTGTATCACTGGGAATGGTATCTATCAATCTCCAGATGGTTCTGGACCTACCTGGAGATGCTGGACATTACTCCTGCCTCCTATTGTCATGCCAGCCCTATAGTAAATCAACTCATCTTGGATAGTATATTCCAGAGCACAGCAATAGGAGACTCCTTCTTGTATATGTCCCACAGCCCTCTTAGCTTACCTGTTTTATCAGTTATAGTTAGGGCAATGCCCCATTTATCTTACTTAAGACTCAACAGCTAATACCATCACCTCTTATACATATTTGTTTTGGGAAAAGACCCTGTTGACTTCTTTGCTTCTGGGTGCCCAAGTTCTTGGACTCGTCTTGGATCATTTCCCATACTAGGGACAGCCAGTTTAAAATCTACAATGATCTCCAAAGAATCACATCAAATTCGGCTATAATTTGGCTCAAGGGCTACAAGATTGTCCCAGCTTCACCCTTATAGGACTGTGAAACAACTAACAGCACAACACCAGGATGTTCATTCAGAAATTACATGCAATACACACAAACAGATTTTGCTTCCACAGATCAGATTAAGATTAAGATGTCAACAAACTCTCTATGCACTCATAACAATACTTTTTTTTTTAAGCTACAACTTCGTACTGTGGACAAATCTGGTGATTTCTGAGTGGAGAACCTCACTTCCTGGCCATAAAATAATGACCAGGAATGGTCATTATTCAGAAGTTCCCAGAACTGATTGTAAATTCCAGTCCTGTCTTAGCTGTGAAAGTCGGCTGGGTGATTTTGAGCTAGTTGAGTCAGCTCACCTCACCTCACAGGGTTGTTGTTATGGGGAAAACTGGAGGCTGAAAGTTTGTTGGATAAGTTATTTGTAAATATAGTAAAGGCAAGACACAAATAAATAAATAACCTACAGACTCATCCCAACACCAACACCACCAACACAAACAAGAACCTGATTGACCATTGATAATTCTCCCCTAAATAAATATATATTTCCTCAACACACATAAAAACTATTAAATATGCAGCCAACATAGCGATTCAAGCTACATGAATCTTTGGGTTGCTTCTATTCCCCGCTCCCCTGGCTAACCATCTGCATTAAAGGCACGATAGCTTTAATGTGAAACATATTGACAAAGGTCTTTAAGTGGGTAGAATACGAGAGATATTTCTTTTCCCTTTCCCCACCAATTTTTCTTTCTTCTTCTTAGTCTGCTCATCAGCTCATCGAAATAATTTTCTGAAGGTCTTTTATTTCTTGACAAAAATTTTTTTTTTTTTCCCAGCCAGTTTTCAAACTGTAGATTGCGGGAGGTTTTTTCCATATATAATTTTATCCACGCAACTTCGTTCTTCCCAGTTTTATTTGGCTGGCAATTCTATCAGCTGTAAGTCTTTGATGAATTCAAGACCTAGCTTGTTAATATAGAAGAATAGCAAGGAAGAAAAAACTCTGAACTGGAAGCTGTCCATTTTGTCCAAGTGTCCATTTTGGGCTTCCTGAAGAGCCTAACGTTGTGCTGATATGGGGCAGAATATAAAGGAAAAAGCTTAGATATTATCATGTCTATCTAATAATGCTCATAATTGTTAGATTTAGCTGTGGTTGAAAAGAAGAAAGTACAGATAATTGATGGGGTAGTACCAGGAGATAGTAGTATAGAACACAAAGAATTGGAGAAGATTAGAAAGTATCAAGATCTGAAAAATCAAAGTTGAAAGATTAAGATATAAATAAGTTATTGGCACTGGAGGTCATACCAAAGTCTTGGATGCGCATTGACAAAATTTCCATCTGTTAGTTGCAAAAGGCCACAGTGCTTGGATCTGTGCATAGACTACAACATGACATTGTAACATACAATTCTTGGGAAGAGCTTGACACGTATGAAACCTAATGTCAGCTAAAGAACTTGTCATTGTGATTTCACACGGTTGTGTCAATAGAAGATAATATTTGTAGCTCAAGGTTGAAGTGTGTGGTCCTTTGGTGCTCTCTGAGCTTGATTGTTTTCTTGCAGACGTTTCATGACCCAACTAAGCAACATCATGAGTGCTAGGTGAGAGTGGAGTTTGCTCTCAGTTTATTTGTATTTGCCACTTGTATATAAACAGAGAGCAAACTCCTCCCTCCTTTCTAGCACTGATGATGCTACCTAGTTGGGTCAGGAAATGTCTGCATCAAGCACAGAGGGAACCAAGGACCCCACAGTCTTCCTCCTCCTCCTCCTCCTCCTCCTCTTCCTCCTCCTCCTCCATTCCGCAAACCCCACTCCCTTCTAGCACTGATGATGTGCCTAATTGTATCATGAAACAAGAAAACCACCAAGCTCAGAACGCACCAAGGACCCCACACACTGTTGTGTATGTACTGATAATTTATTATATTTTTATACCATCCCAGTGACCCAAGACACTTATTTATATTTATCATAATTGCTTGTTGCCTTGGGTACCAAGTACCTTTATTGATCACCCTTGGCCATTGTTGCGTGTTGGGTAGTCACAGTCATTTATTGAAAGTAATAAATAAACAAATAAAATTAATCTTGTTATTGTCTTTGTTCGGGGGCACAAATGGAGCCCTAGGTTTTCTAGCCTTCTTTCATAATCTTGAAAATTCCCATCGCCATTCCATTAATAGTTTAAAACCAGAATGTCCAAACCCAACCCTTCTAAATTTGCTTCTGTTACAAAAAACTTCATCTTTCTGGTATATAACCCATGGATGCAAGAAAACCTGGAAGGAGTTGGAGGAGGGAAGGAGCTGAGATGCAGAGATACCTCCCACATATAACTGATTGTAAATCCCTGTGACCAGGTAATAACCTACTGATTTGACGTAGGACACTCGCTCCATCCAACTCAATTTAAAATGAGAAAGAGCAGAGACAGGGCGATCAATTGCTACATATTTGTGGAAATATTTTTTAAAACTATTGCTTCCTTTAGGAAAGGAAAAAAAAAATCTACAAGCTTGCTTCGTTTAATCGCTGTCAGATGGGTTCAGATGTCAGACGAAGCTAAACTGCTTTAAACCAGGAATCTCACGTCCGTATCTCCACCAGTCACTTTATTATTATGGCCTGTTGCACAGTCAGCCAGATGTTCAACTGGATTTGGCATTTTTGTCAACCTATGGAGTCCTTTCCAAAGACCTGGCACAGGCAGAGGTTCTTGTTCGGTAAAGTTAAAGTTCTCCTTGCAGAATGTAAGCTGCTTCAAGTCAAGCTGCCTTCTGAAATTGACTGATGGAGGCTTTGTCGATGTCAGGGGTATTCAGAAAGTGGTCCCTATGCTTTGGGATTGCACCCAAGGTATCTATCGCTACCAGCATTGCTTTCTTTTCCCACAGTCGTTCTATTTCTATTTAAGAAATTTAATAGACTTCAGAAAGAACGCAGAACAGAACACTAAAGAAGGCAAGGGGACTCTAGGCTAAAAGATAACAGTATGAAGGATTGGAGTGACTTGACAGCAGATTTCCAATGTTTGAGGGGCTGCCCCAAAGAAGACCGGCCAACCTATTCTCCAAACACATGAAGTCAGGACAAGAAGCAACGGATGGAAACTAATCAAGGAGAGAAGCAACTTAGAACTAGGGAGGTATTTCCTGACGTGAGGACGATTAAAGTAGTGGAACAGCTTGCTTTCAAAAGTTGTGAATGCTCCATCACTGGAGGTTTTTAAGAGGAGACTGGACAGCCACTTATCTGGAATGGTATACAGTCTCCTGCTTGAGGAGGGGGTTGGACTAGAAGACCTCCAAGGCCCCTTCTTACTCTGTTATTCTGTTATTTGCAGATCTTTGTATTTGATGATTTCCCTTCAGTTCTTTCTCTTCTCTCTTCTGCTGTCTCCAGACACTGCCACGTCCACTATTCCACCCCCCCACCCCCAAAATTGTTGTGGTTATTATTACAAGTTGGTATTTGAGGGAGGCTAACAAAAATGTACGGACAGCAATAAAAACAAAACGAGGGAGGAATTGGGATTTCTCTCTCTGACTCTCTCCAAGATGAATAAAAAATTAGCTTCCCAATTTTCTTCATTTTCATCCCCCTCCCTCCTGCCATAAATAAATATCTCGCATCTGTTTCCTTCAAGGAGGGACGGAGGCTCCCCCAGCCTGGCTGAGAATACCGATCTGGAGCTTAAAAGCATCAATCCAACGCGGATATTAACTGGGGAGTACCCATTGCTCTGCCCATCCGAGACCTCTTTATCTCAATGAAAGATCCAGCCTCCCAGCCTGTTATTTGACTTAACTGGGCCTCTAAAGAGGAATCAAAGCCTTCTCCCCCCTCCGCCAACCCTCCCCGTTGCTCCTTCCCTCTGAGGTGTAATTAGACAGAAGCCGCGGATAATCCCACCTCCGAAAAGCTGGAGAAAAGCTGGGCTCAGCCCCGCGGCTGAAGTGGACGCCGCTTAATCAAAAAAAGGACCGTCCATTCTTTGCCACATTCTTGGACACCTCGTTGGCCCTTCCTTCCTCCCTCCCTCCCTCCCCCTTTCTCTTTTGGGGTCTCTGTCCTTCCAGTGGCTGCTGCTTCTAGTTCTTCAAACACCTCTGGAAGGACAAGAGTGTAGCCAAGATGCTGGTTAAAGGAGGAATTCTACTTTGGGGAGGAAAACAGGAAAATAGTTTGACCCACCTCTCCCTTGTTTAAGCAAAGCTGTTTTTCCACAAGGAGATGCAGAATTCAAGAGCTGCTTGCTTTTCTAAATCTGGCTTCACCAGCCTCATGTCCAATCCAAGCCATTTTCCTGTTGTTGTTGTTGTTGTTGTTGTTGTTGTTGTTCTTCTTCTTCTTCTTCTTCTTCTTCTTCTTCTTCTTCTTCTTCTTCTTCTTCTTCTTCTTCTTCTTCTTCTTCTTCTTCTTCTTCTTCTTCTTCTTCTTCTTCTTCTTCTTCTTCTTCTTCTTCTTCTTCTTCTTCTTCTTCTTCTTCTTCTTCTTCTTCTCCTTCTCCTTCCTTCTCCTTCTCCTTCCTCCTCCTCCTCTTTCTCCTCCTCCTCTTCCTTCTTCTTCTTTCTTCTTCTTCCTCCTCCTCCTTCTTCTTCTTTCCTCCTCCTCCTCCTCCCCCTCCTCCTCCTTCCTCCTCCTCCTCCTTCCCCTTCTCTTCTTCCTTCTCCTTCTCCTCCTTCCTTTGCTCGTCTTTGCTGTTATTGGGCCAGAAAGGATGTTTTGACAGGATTTAATTAGCTGGATTCAAGCACAGGATTACTATCTGAGTTATTTACCCAGCAAAGCTCTGTGTCTGAGTCAGGGGTTTGCTCACAACAAGGCCGAATAAGACAATGAAGGAAGGATCTAGCTTTGTTCTTAAGAAGGGCCCTTGGGAGGCCAGTCTCATGGAAGGTGCCTCCAAATCTGACGGGAAATTCCTGGATTTGGAGTTGTTAAGGGAGGGGGAAATGACTTTGTTTATGGGAGATGTGGAATGAATGGGGTGGAGGGAGTAAACTTTGTCTCAAGTCCCAGTGAGTTTGAAGAACAGAATAACAGAGTTGGAAGGGACCTTAGAGGTCTTCTAGTCCAACCCCCCGCCCAAGCAGCAGACCCTACACCATTTCTGACCGATAGCAGTCCAGTCTCTTCTTGAAAGCCTCCAGGGATGAAGCTCCCACAACTCCAGAAGGCAAACTATTGGATTGATTCATTGTCCTCGCTGTCAGGGAATGGTTGCTAGGTTTACTTCTCTACATGGTTAGTTTCCATCCATCGTTTCTTGTCCTGCCTTCAGATGCTTTGGAGAATAGCTTGACTCCCTCTTCTTTGGGGCAGCCCTACAAATATGGGACGCTGCTATCATGTCACCCCAAGTCCTTCTTTTCATTGAACTAGACATAACCAATTCTGTTCCTTTAGCCTCCAGTCTCCTAATCATCTTCGTTGCTCTTCGTTGCACTCTTTCTAAAGACTCGACATCTCTTTTTTTATATGGTGGCAACCCAAACTGGGCGCAATATTTCAGGTGTGGAACTGCTTACCAAGGTGTCATAAAGTGGTACTAACACCTTACACGATCTTGATTCTATCCTTCTGTTCATGAGGTCTAGAATTGCATTGGGCTATTTAAAAAAAGAAGAGAAAAAAAAGCAAAGCAAAAACAGAGTGCCCAAGGATGCAACTTTCTACAGGTCATGGATGCCGCAGGTGAAGCTGAACGGACATAAGAGCAATGCATTCAACCTGTCACTAGAAGATTGCCCAACCGAGGTTTTTTCCTGGCCGGTATTATTGTTTTTACGAACGTTACTGTGTACAGAATGAGCTGCTTTTGCTGAACTACAGGTAGGAAGGTTCCTGGAGACGCTGGTTGCTAGGGGATTGCTGTCAAACTATCAGTTGCGTAAGCGCTACTTGGCGGACTATCAAAGGGAATAAACAGGTAAGACCATGTTTAACACATGCATACTCTATCTCCTCCTTCCTTCTTCCCACGGCTGGGGAAGTAAATGCTCAGCTTGTTTTATTTTAGAGACAAACAAGCCATTGCAAGGTTTTCAGCATAGAGTGCTTTCAATATATTTTACACACGCGACACACACACACACACACACACAGAGTGCAAATAAAATTGCTTTCAAAGGAGAAGTTTGTTCTCCACAAATTAGGCATTCGATTAACTTGAGTGGAAATCTGGAAATTCTTTTGGAAATTGGGAGAATGACATAAGAGAATAGACTTGAACAGTGTACAGTTTTGCCTTTCTTTTTTCACAGTGGTCAGGGATGTGAAGATGGTAGATCAATTTCTGGGTTTTACTTGGGGATAAGATGCTTGATGGACCACTTCTTCTGTTCAACATAAAATAGATCCGTAATATAACATAACATAAAATAATTCCAAGCAAGCCTTTGTACGCTATAATGATTTACTAAATAGGTTTTGCCTTCAGAATTCTTGATGGCTTTCTTGGAATCATTTCAGTGCCTGGCATGTTATCGATTTCTGGATCTTTTTTTTTCAATACGAAGAACTTATGTGGCTTCACCAGCTGCTTTTAAACTGGGGTTTTATTTTGCGTGGCTCTCGTGTTTCATTTTTTCATTTCATCTCCCCTTGGCTTCACGGAGAAAGAAAAAAAAAAACCCTATTTAACCCGAGAGTATGAAATACCCATCATTCTCCAGATTGTAATGGAGATTAGTGAAAGGAGGGGATATATTTGAATTTCTGATCAGCAGGAGATTTGGAAGGGGACAAAGTAGAGATCGGCAGGTGTTTGCAACTCTGATTTCCTTGTTCTCCACCTTCCATGGCCTCAAAAAGAGAGGAGAGAGAAAAGAGAGAAAGAGAGGGGGGGAAGGAGAGAGAGAAAGAGAGAGAGAGAGATGACGGGAGAGAAGGACCAACAGAGCTTTTGTGGCCTTAAAATTGTGCCAGAGAAACCAATATGTCTTTTGCTTTGAAGAAGTTGGGAAGAATTTGTCACCATTGCTATGGCAACCCACTAGACCTCATCCCTCCAGAGCATACCTCCGTCGAAGACTAAAAAGGGCTTAGTGCTTGTTTCTCGTCTTCTCCTTTGCATGAACAACATTGAGTGCATTTGGCTGACTCTCTCTCTCTCTCTCTCTCTCTCTCTCTCTCTCTCTCTCTCTTTCTCTCCACACCTTTGAGCAAACTGCTTCAAACCAAAAAGAAAGAGAAGTCCAGTTGCCGTGACCACTCTACCAGGGCCACCGAGCTCAAAGAGCATCAAACACTTCACAGATCAACCCATCAGCTGCAAATATCTCTTCTAACAACCCATTATTTGATTCCTAAGTGATACCCCAAAGAGTTGTGTCCCCATTACTACCAAGTCCTTTGATTTCAAACCAAACCTCTGAATGACTTCAACCCCAACATTATTCACCACACAGAACAAGGGCACCCGATTAAAGAGATTGTTTTCGCGTCGTAGATCCTGTTTTGTGCAACAGAAAACTTAAAGAGTTTCAGATTCAGGGAGTTAGCACTGATCCAGGTCCTTGTTGGCCAAGATAACTGAGTGATGATGGTTTAGCATTTTCTGTGGGACACAGAATCAGGTCTCTGACCGCTTCCTCAGATCTTCCCCAGCCTGCACGGCCACAGACGGCCCTACTAGCTCCAAGATAAGGAATGCTGGGTTGCCAGAGGATCCTTAGAGGATCCTTAGATCCATACTTTCAAACCCATTCATTGGGGCAGCTAAAATCATGGCTGGTTTCTGTGAGTGCACAGGCAGTCCTTGACTTATGGCCACAATTGACCCCTGAACTTCTGTTGCTAAGCGAGGTAATTGTTAAGGGAGTTTTGCCCCATTTTATGACTTCCCTTGCCACTGTTGTTAAGTGAGTAACAGGGGTCGTTCAGTGAATCTGGCTTCCCCATTGACTTTGCTTATCTGACGGTCTGAAAAAGGAATCACGTCTCACACACACACATACACCCAGGACACTGCGCCCGTCATGAATGTGAGTCAATGGCCAAAACAGCTGAATTTTGATCAGGTGATTGTGGGGAATGCTACCACGGTCGTAAATGTGAAACATGGCCCTAAGTCACTTTTCTCAGGGACATTGTAATTTTGAACAGTCCCTAAATGGACTGTTTTAAGGGACGACTGCCTGTATTGAGCAGGGAACCAAGCGTATTGTTAATGCTCTGCAGAAAAGAACCACCACTGAGCAACAAACGAGGAGATGGAATGAAAATGGTCTACCTGCTCCAACATGCTAGTTCTGCCTTAGATCTCAGTTTTGTTCCCATCGCCTAAGAATACAAACTTCCTACTTGTCATGTTCTGCTCCCTGAGAAATGTGAATCGAAGTATGCATTTTGCCCTGGAGAAATCTGGCAAAAAAAAGACTCTACACTTTCTCCCCACCTCTTCTTTCTTTCTTTCTTTCTTTCTTTCTTTCTTTCTTTCTTTCTTTCTTTCTTTCTTTCTTTCTTTCTTTCTTTCTTTCTTTCTTTCTTTCTTTCCTTCCTTCCTTCCTTCCTTCCTTTCTCTCTGTCTGTCTATCTGTCTGTCTTTCTGTCTTTGGAAGGACTTATTAGAGATGGTTATGAAAACGCACATCTGATTCAGCCTTAAGAAACTGGTTCCACAATATTTGATGAAGCGTAAGCCGCCTTCAGCGGAAACAATGAGTGGATTTAACTTTCCCTCTCGCCGAAGTGAAACAACCTGGAACCATCCGTGTCAAAAGAAAGAAAAGGAAGAAAAGAAAGTGGGGGGGGGGGAAGGAGAGGGAGGGAGGAAGGAAGGAAAGAAAAAAGGAAGGAAGGAGAGATACAAGAGAGGGAGGGAGGGAGGAAAGAAGGAAGGAAGGGGTAGAAAGGGAGGGAGGAAGATATGGAGAATATAGGAAGGAAGGAAGGAAGGAAGGAAGGAAGGAAGGAAGGAAGGAAGGAAGGAAGCAAGGAAGGAAGGAAGGAAGCAAGCAAGCAAGATAGAAAGGAGGATAGAAGGCAAGAAAGGAAGAAATAAAAGTAAGACAGAAAGATTAATCGATCTCTAATTATCTCGTGTCTTCTCTTTCAAAATAATCAGAAAATGTTACAGCAGAAAAAATGCAAACAAAACGCTTGTTTTGGGAAGCATGCTCCACATGAGCCAAGAGGCATTCTTCAAGACAGAAAGCATATCCAGATAATTTGGAGGTGGGGCGGGGGAACAAGGCTTGGATTATCTTCACATCAATTCTCCTGAGCTGCTGGAAAAACTTTCTGAGAAAAAAAGACCCCTCGTACCCCCAGCGTCTGGGTGAGACAGACAGCTCCAGCCAGCTGAAACGAAGAGGGCAGCAATTGAGACGGAGGCGCCAATAAAGAGCAAAGAAGAAACCAGCCAGGTGCCCCTCCTTCCATCCCCCCAATGCTCCCAAGCCCCCCACCCTGTTTACATTCCCTCCCCCCCCCACATGTTTGAAACTCAAATCTACTCTAGATTGAACGATAAATTGGACCTAACTAAGAGGTCGGACGCAAGGAAGGAAAGGAATCCATCCTTCCCATCGCCTTCCTTGGCCGACATCTCCTGCAAGGTGGATGAAGCAGACCGAATTACATCAAACGGGGCTGGCAAAGAAACGAAGGGCCGATTGGGAAGAAAGGAGAGAGAGAGAGAGAGTGAGACAGAGACAGACACAGAGAGAGGGAGGGAGAGGGAGAGGGAGAGAGGGAGAGAGAGAGTGAGACAGAGACAGACACAGAAAGAGAGAGGGAGAGAGGGAGAGGGAGAAAGATTTTGGGGAGGGAGGCTTGGTGATCATCTTGGTTCCCCCCTGCCACCCCCCGCCTCACCCCCCATCCTTGGCTCTTCCTCATCTGTGCGAAGCAGCAGCTGAAGACCCTGGAACACACGAGGGTGTCCCGTCTCTCTCTGAGCCCTGAATTTATTATCAGCGATGTCACGCCTCCACAAAATGGCCTTATTTTTTGATTCATTAGGTAATTTCCCTTGAAGACCAGCTGTTTGCGAGCGGCCCCTCCCCCCCCCATGAATAATGGAGATGATATTCAATGCTGCGGAGGCCGGCAAGTGAGAGAGAGAGGGGGGGGGCATGGCCCTCACCCCCCCCCCAACCCGCATCCCACCGCCTAAGGCACCAGCTCCACATCAAGGGGGCAGGAGGTCTCTCCCAGCTCCCCTTCCTAACCCAGAGCTGCCCAGGTGTCAAATGGGCTACGGGAGGGGGCGGGGGGCGGGGTGTTCCTGGCTAATACCTACAATGGAAATCCGAAGTGTGTGTGTGTGTGTGTGTGTGTGTGTGTGTGTGTGTCAATCTGCCTAGGGCAACTTGTCATCTTTTATTTCCCTGATGAGCTGCGCAAGGCCCCTCCCAGGCAACTGAATCCCCAGGTGTTTTGTTCCGCCTGGCCTGGCCCCCTCCTCAAACACGGGACCCCCAAAATTTGAGAGACAAAAGGAAGACATCCCCGGCGGTTGTGCCCTGGGCCACTTTTTTTGGGGGGGCGGGAGGGGATCCTATATTCCAGAAGGGTCATCTTCTTTCTTTAAACCCAGCTCAATGGAGAGAGAGAGAGAAAGAGAGGGAGAAAGAGAGGGGGGGGGCAGGAAAAAATCATTATTAAGCCTGTAATTTAGTACAGGCAGAGTTGGCTTTCTCTTCTTCCCAGAGACATCGTTCCTCATTCAAATAATCCCTCTGAGAGTAACATTTCCATCACATAAGTAACGCTGCAATTAAAGCATGTTTGAAAGAAAAAAAGAAAGGGGGAAGGAGAGAAACAATCACCCAATAAAAGAGACAAGCGCTGTGTGGTTTTGGACTGACATTCATTAAGTTCTGGAGATGAATGCTAACCATTTGTCAGAGTTATGCATCTAGAAAGGAGGAGGAGGAGGAGGAGGAGGAGGAGGAGGAGGAGGAGGAGGAGGAGGAGGAGGAAGAGTTAACAACAAGGGAGAAAGGACAGCATTGGGTTGGACTACAAGGACCAGCTGAAGAGTGGAATGAGAAAGTTTTCAGTGATATCTTCCTTTTGTCCTTCTTTAGCTTGGAGAGGGAGCTGGGGGCAGGAGGACGACGGAGATAATTTATGATATCAGCTCCAGGGAAGGGGGTCAAAGGGACAAACGGATCATTAGAGAACTGGTACCCACCTGCTGATAGGTGGAATTTTTAATTTGACATCAAAAAATGATGGATGGATGGATGGATGGATGGAAGGAAGGGGGAGAGATACAAGGAATGAAAGGAGGGAGGGAGAGAGGAAGGAAAGAAAGAAGAGAGGGAGGGAGGGAGGGAGGGAGGGAGGAAGGAAGGAAGGAAGGAAGGAAGGAGAGAAAGAAGGGAGGAAGGAAATAATTATTTCTGGCAAACAACACGTGTGTTCCCAGCCTTTCTCAACATCATGTCTTCTTCATGTGTGGGACAACAATGACTCCTACAACTGTGCTTGTTGAGGATTATTCAGAGGGCTCTAAGTTGGGGAAGACTAATATGGCAGTCCATATCTTTCTTTAGAACAGCAGAAGCAAAGAACTTGGAGGCATCTATCATCTCCTCACCAACAAGAATGGGCTCTGCTTAGTTGGATGTGCAAATGTTCCACCTTCTCAGGAGGCAGCTTCCAAGTTTCCACTTAGCCCTCTAGGTCAAAACCAAGCAAACCACATCCTGGTTTGTGCCTTGGCTAAACCAAGCAACTTCAACCATTGGGTTCCGTCTATCTGTCCTCAACTGTCAACACTCCCTGGCAGCAGAGGGCCTTCGGGATTTCAAGCAGGGCTTTTACCTACTAAGGACTGAAGGTGCAACTTACTTCATAGAAAGCACAGGTTGGGCCCTTGAAGATACCTGCAACCATCCTTACGCTCACAATTCCATGATGAAACTTGGCGTCATTTCCAA
Source organism: Pseudonaja textilis (assembly GCF_049901715.1). NCBI lineage: Eukaryota > Metazoa > Chordata > Lepidosauria > Squamata > Elapidae > Pseudonaja > Pseudonaja textilis. The sequence continues at coordinate 7,679,180 of NC_142006.1, forward strand.
CACTTCTACAACGAGCTGTAAGACTTCATGCAGAAGAGACAGAGTTGTGTTCGTGTAAGAAGCAAGTTTTCGTGTGAGCATGGAATTATGTCGTCCTACACACACAGTTAGCAAAATCTTCTGCCACAACCGAAAGTGGGAACCCAAAGTCCATGCTCGTTTGTCCCTCAAGTGCATACAGACCCCTCAATTCCTCTTATTTTTTCTCCAAGACGCCTAGTGGAAAGAATGTCAATGGACATTCTCCGTCCTCCAGGTCATGGTTGTCACAAAGGTGCTTTTTTCAAGAGGCAACTGGACTTTCTTTGTTTTTCCTTGAAGAAGTTTCACTTCTCCTCCAAGAGCGGAAGAAGCTTCTTGGATGAGAAAATGAAACAATTTCAAGGAAAAAACAAAGAAAGCCCAGTTGCCTCTTGAAAAAAGCACCTTTTGTGACTAGTAGAAGGAAGGAGAAGCATTGGTGAATCCAGAAGTCCAATAACTCAGATCAATGTTCACAGTGACCCACGCAAAAGAGAAATAATCTTTTACCCCTTTCAGGGACAGAATATACAAGAATTCAGCAAGGGCCATTCAATTAATACACAAATGGGGATAGCCAAAGCTAGCTGGTAAAGCAACAGGAAAAAAACAACAACCCAGCAGTCTGTTCATTTCAAAGGGGAAAGGATAACCTGAGGCCAAGCCCACAATTTTCTTCCAAGTTCTAGCGAAAAAGTCCACCTCAAAAGCCTGAAGAATCACCATCAACAGCAAGAATACAGGCTGATGTGCATCCCTAATTCCCAGCTCTCAATTGCCTCCAGAAAGAGGTTTTCGAATAAGAGAGTGGACAACCATTTATCTGAAACGGTCATGCTTAAACAGGATGGATCTCCAAGGTCTCTTCCAGCTCGATTATTCTTCTATGTTTCTATCTTCTTTCCAGATTAAGTGGGGAGAAAGACTATCTTGAGGTACCAGGACTTTCATCTGGGAGATGCTCCTAAGCTGGCCTGGATTTAAGCAGCTCCAAACTGGCTTTCGCAAAGCTAAAAATCCCACAACACTTTCAGAATAACGGCCTCCATGCCTTCCAAGCATGTGGACAGCATTTCAAGAGCACCCAGGCGTGGAAAATGTTCTCTCCCTTTGCCCCAAACAGCAATTAAGGCCCTCCAACAACCCCCCGTTTTTTCTACATCCCAGCTTCATAATTTGATTATTTGCCCTGCATTCATCTTAAGCAAAGGGGCTGACAGATAACTGTAAAGTAATGTGATAAAAACCATTTATAACGCCAGCTCTTTCCAGCTCCTTCTCCCTAACTAGTTATGACAAGGCAATAATGCCAGTTATGCATTTGTCTGCCTTTAAATTGGTTACTTAAAACAATGATGGATGAGCAGGGCCATCCCCTTTGTATCCTGAAGAGCCGCTCTTGATTTCTGATCTCATTTTCACCACTAATGAATTATATCTAATTAGCAGATCCCAAATCTAATTGAGAGGTTGAAATGGTGACCTGTGGGAAGGATGGGTCCTATTCGTGGAATGGGGTTCACCTTTTCTTCTTCTTTTGTTTGGTTTAACCAAAGAGAGAGAGAGAGAAAGACAGAGAGAGAGAGAGACAGAGACAGAGTGTGTGTGTGAGAGAGAGAAAGAAAGAGAGAGAGAAAGACAGATACAGAGAAAGTCAGAGAAACTTTGGGATGTCCTCCTCCAAAGAGAGCCCCCAGCGAGCTGTCTGAAGATGGAATCAATTTGACAATTCGCCCGCCTGTTTCAGTTAAAATTTTAATGAAACTCATCTTAACAGATGTATCTTTTCCATTGGGAATGTAAACTCTCTACTCGCCATTATGCTGTATTATTATTTTTCTTGCAAAAACACAGAGGCCGCCATCGTTATGCTGTTGCTGGAATCAAATCAGACTGTAGGCAAATACTGCTGGGCCCCTTGACCCGAAACAATGAAAATGCAGCCCAGAAAGATCTTTTCTGTCCTGAAAACTTCTCTCTCTCTCTCTCTCTCTCTCTCTCTCTGAGCTTGGTTGTTTTCTTGCAGACATTTCATTACCCAAGTAGGGAACTTCATCAGTGCTAAGGATGGTAGCACTGAAGATGTTACCTAGATTGGCAAAATAACATTTGCAAGAAAACAACCAACCCCAGAGAGCACCAAGGATCCCACACTTCTACCTCATTCTGATACCACAAATATAATCTTATACACTTCCCAAGGTTTGTCCCAAAGATCTTAGCAGCCAAAACTATCTCCAGCCTTTCATTAAGATTTTTAACCAATAAGACAGAGGGTCTCTTTCATCAAATTCACCCAGGAGAAAATAAGGAAGAAAACTAACACTTTTCAGGTAGAAGTATTTTGAGACTCCCAAACTCTTTAGAGACTTTCCATGATGCTAAACCTTGTGGAAAAACCAAATGGGATCCTTGATGCTCTCTCAACCACCAAGCTAAGAGAGGATCAAGGACCCTATTGGTCAACCTGAACTACAAATATTCTTTTCTACTGCTAAAAATCAAATGGTTTTGCTTTTTTAGTGGATCTCAAAGAAAAGGGGAAAGATATTTCCTGGTTAGCTATGGAAAACAAGAGGGCAGCTGTGTGACTGTTTTACAGCAAAGCAAAGCCCAAATATAACAGTGCAGGAGAAGTTTTGACATAATCTGCTTCAAGTTGGCAGAACTTCCCGCGGGGATCACTCAACCTTTTAAATTAAAGGGACCTTTTTAAAAAAATAATAATAATAACAAAGTCAGGTGCAACGGGATCATAAACTGGTGCCAAGAGAATTTTAAGGGTCAGGTGATGACTGTAGTGGGATATGGTCTCTCTATCTCAGGTTAGTCCAAATCAGTGCCAGCTGGAAATATTTCAAAGATGAAAATGTTTCTGAGAGGAGTCAAACTTTTCTATGGAAAATTTCCCACTCCAGTCGCATTTGGTGGTTTCAAATTTCTAGGATGTTTGCTTTTCAGGCGACTGTTGTAAAAGACGAAGAAGCGAAAAGTTCATTACACAAGGCTGTTTCCAGCATTCCAGTTAAGAAAATAAGTCATTTATATATCAAAGCTTTAACTTTCCTGGGATAGGATGTTCAAACTTATTCATTTATTTTATTTATTTATTTGATTTGTCAATCGCTTACAAGGTAATAAGTATAAGTATAAACATGAGTAAGAATACATGAAATAGGTACAAATAAATGGGGACAATCAGACAGGGACAGTAGGCACAACGGTGCGCTTATGCACGCCCCTTTACAAACCTCTTAGGAATGGGGTGAGGTTAATAGTGGTTAGTTTGAGGTTAAAGGAGTGGGGGGTTAGAGGATGTAACAACGGAGTCAGGTAGTGCATTCCAGGCATTGACCACTCTGTTGTTGAAGTCGTACTTTCTGCAATCAAGTTTGGAGCAGTCTACTTCACAACAGAGGCTAAAACTCTTTTTTTTCCCCTCCCTGTACCAAATAATGTAGCCCAAACTCTGTGTGCAACCTATGGGTAGATACTGAGTTGAGTAGGCTAACTCAAATTCCTAATGAGTTGCCCAGGAACATTTTCCAATGTAAACAATGCCCAAAGACCCTTATCTCGTTGATGCTCTCTCTTCCTTACCCAACTAGGTAAGATCTTCAGTGCTTCTGTAGTTGGGTCATGAAATGTTTGCAAGAAAACAATCAAGCTCAGAGAGCTCCAAAGACTCCAACCCTAAGCTACAAATACTATCTTCTATTGGAACATCACCAGTGCAAGAGACTGGGGCTTATATAGTAGCTACCCGACATTCCTGATGATGTCCCCTGGTTGGGTCATGAAACATCTCCAAGAAAACCACCGAGAGGGCATCAAGGACCCCACAGTTGTCCTTCTCCTTCACTCCAGACACCCCACTCATTTCTAGCATTGGTGATGTTCCCTAGTTGGGTCATGAAACATCTGCAAGAAAACCACCCAGCTCAGAGAGCACCAAGGGCCCCAGCGTTCAACCCTGAGCTCCAAATATTCTCTTCAATTGGAACAGTAGATCTTTGACTCTGCAACAAGCAAGTTTGGAAGGTCACCTTCAGCTGAAGACACCACAGCAATTATTTCCTCTTGCAACCTTTCCTCCTCCTCCTCCTCCTCCTCCTCACTTGGGGGGAAGAGTTTGTTCTCCACCCAGGGAGTTGCTCTCAAAGCCAGGCCCTTCTGAGTAGGGGTGATGGTAGAGGTGGAAAGCATGTCTGAATAGCTCCTTCTTTCACTTGCCTTCTATGATTCTCCATCGCCCTTCTCAAAAGGTCTTCTACTCACAGGCCTAAGCCTGAAAATAGACATTTCCTGATGCTGCCCATTCCCTGGGGACCAGTAGTTCCCCTTCACTACCCTCTAAATGAAGATCAGTGCTATATAAAAAAGCATCCTCCTCACTCTTATTATTTTCAGCGACATGCAACCAGCCAACCTATTACCATAAACAGGCTAAATGACAACCGATTCTTAGTCAAGCTGTAACTAAACACTGCTCTTTTTTTTTTTCTCCTTCCAAAGCCGCTTCTCTCTTTCTCTTCTTTTCCTACAATGGATCAGTGCCTTGGGCAATGCTAGAGGAAAACAACCACCACCACCCTTTCATCAAGTCTATCCAATGGATCTAACATTACCACAGCTCATCCATCACGGGCTTCTATTTGTTACAAATCACTCAAGCCCATCCAAGCTTCTTTAAGCTCAAATTGCCTCTGGCTCTGGATACTGAATGAGGCAAGTGATCCTAACAATTTATACAACGTCCCAGAGAAGCAGCTTGCATTCTGGCACCGAGAGAGGTTTTATTCCCTAGAAAGTCTGGCACCAAAACATTGCAAAGATCCAGTTTATTGGTGGTTTCAGCCCCACCGACCAAAGAATACACTCGGTTGTTGTAACATCCCTCCCACCGACCCCGCTACCATAAATTAATTTGCAGGCTTCTAGGTTTTACCAGGCTGAGGGAGCAATTGATAGAAGGAGCCTTCCTAAACGTCGGGATGAAGCCAGATCCAGTTATGGCAGAATGGATTTTGTCTCCGAATAGTAAATAGAAAGACAACTCTCGCCTTTACACGTATAAAGATTTTCTTTGCTGGGAAATATTTTCTGACCTTTGTGACGCAGATATCTCAGGCTCGGTAATTTTTACATCATTTATCTCGTTGGCCAGGTGTTACTACAGTTAAAGCTACTTTAAGAAAACACTCAACAGGCGGCGAAGGAAAAACAAATGCTTATAATATTTTTATAGCTGCTGCCTAGCCCCGTGACGTTGCAGAAATCAAGGGAGTAGGTGGGATGCAGAGAATTCCAGCGACTAAGGATGGTTTTCACTCTTTGTTGTGATGCTTTTGCCTTATGCATCTGATGTGTCCCATCCTCCGCCCTCTTGGGCAAATAAATGGGCCTTGTTTCATTTTTTTAATTCTAACCTGAAATCCAATCCAATCTCAAAACCAGAATATATCTAGTAATGCTGTTATTATGGAAGATCTATCGACTGAATATGCTATTTGCTTGTATTCACTTGAAGTTGTAGGTGCTCCAACAATGCAGGTTTTCCAGAGGAGGCTGGACAACTAATTGTCTGGAATGGTACAGTGCTTCCTGCCTGAACACGGGGTTGGACTAGAAGACCTCAAAGGTCCCTTCCAGCTCTATTCTGATGGAATGTCTTATGTTTTACCTACGTAACAGTTCAATAAATGCTACACTGCTTCACAAATTCTACCAGAGTTACCAAAGGTTGCTTGCTCAAAGATGTTTTTTAAAAAAAAACCCAACAACTTCTCCTTGTTATGAGGAGAGGCTTCATTGCCCAAGACAAATGCCCCAGAATGACATGGATTTTCATGGCTTCCTCGGAAAATTTTATTGCCTGGGTGCCTTATTGCTCCCGTACACAGATGAACAAGCAAACTCACAAACAACTATGAAAGAATTCAATCTGGTTTTCTTTATGCAGAAAAAAAAAAAGGAACCAGTCTTGGATATTGTGGTGTTTTGTCACCACAAACCACCAGCTCACACAAAGAAACAAAACACAAAGAGGATTTCAAGTTGGAGTGAAACAACAAGTGACTTAAACCCCACCCGGTTTCCTTTTGATTCCACCTGATCCTTTGGCTGGCACACTGGAGCAACTCTGTCATTAGTTTAACCACATGGACACATCACCCTTTCAACAAACACCTCAAGTTTTAAGTCAAAACCTTTCATGTATGTAGGAATACCGTCTGGCTCAGACCAGCTCAGTCAAGCAGTAGCAGTTAGGGGATAATAAGGGTTATCCCTTGGTGATTGATGGCGAGGTGACAGAAGACAACAGAAACTTGTCATAGGCTAATAGTTAGACAAGGTGCCCCACTCAAAAATGAAGGATTGCATCTTATCTGGAGAGAGATAAGAACTTGAGAGGGTCAGGATTTCCCGGTGGCAAACACGCTTTCCTCTTGCTTTCTTTGGTAGGAAAAGACAAGGAAAAAATGGTGTCCACCTCTCCCCCACCCCGATTTTATATTCGGAGTAGATTATTTCCGTAAAATCAACTGGAGGGGAGGAGAGAAGAAAGGCGAAGGGAAAAGAAAGAGAGGAGAGGAAAAAGTGAGCACGGGGAAAGGATGTGAGGAACAGAAGACAGAAGAAGAGAGGAGAGGAGAAAGTGAGGATGAAGGGGAGGAGAGAAGAGAAAAGAAAAAGAGAAGAGAAGAGAAGGGAAGGGAAGATGAAGGGAAAGGAAATGAAGGGAAGGGAAGGGAAGGGAAGGGAAGGGAAGGGAAGAGAAAGAGAAGAGAAGAGAAGAGAAGAGAAGAGAAGAGAAGAGAAGAGAAGAGAAGAGAAGAGAAGAGAAGAGAAGGTGTCTCTTCAGTATCAGAAGTTGTGAAGATGAAGCTTTCAACCAGCAAAGGGTTGGGTTAAGTCTATGTGGTATCACTGACCTTGGAGAAATTTTCCAGTATGGAGACATCACTCCAGTTGGAACCACAATAAAAAAAACAAGGGAGGGAGAGAAAAGAGATACAAGGAACACGGGTTCCAAAAATACATTTTTCCCAGTTAATGAAATCGAGCTACCCTTCCAATCATTTGTCTAATGTTTGAAAGGGGACGGGCTGGGGGAAGCCCAGAAAGATCTCTCTGTGCTCTTGCATCCCAGGGTCCATGTTCGCCCCAATTACTTATAATAAACAATTCCGTTTATCTTTATCAGAATCATTACCTAAATTGGCTACATGACACATACGGTTTCCTTAACGGCGCCCTTGGGAGAAAGCCCGCGATAAAAAATCTGCGATTCTGTATTTTGTAATTATCCCTCCATGGGCCATAAACCATTACACTTGTGTTTAAAATAGGTGGATGCTCATGGCTTCTGCCACACAGAGACCCAGAAAAGAGGAAGTGATGGGGGAAGGGAGGAATGAAAAGATAGTTGAGACGTGAATGTTTGCGTGTTCCTTTCTCAAGGCAGTTGATTGGAAAGGGAACACAAAAGGAACTGTCTTGTTTCATAAATATCTTTTTCTCCTCCTCCTCCTCCTCGCTTATCTTCTCCTTTTCTTTCTCCATCTTCTTTTTCCTTCTCCTTAACCGTCTCCCCCTCTCCCTCCTCCTTCTCCTCCTCCTTTCCTCCCTTCTCCATCTCATTTGCTTTCTCCTTGCCTTCCTTCTCTTCTTCCTTCTCTTACACAACTATCTTCCTTTGCAAGTAAATATGAGCTGGGAAATTTCCTTAGCTACCTTGAGAAATTATTATTATTTTTCCTCCTTTATAGCTTTGATCCCTCAAAATTTCAAAAGTAGAGCAGTAGAAGACGAAGAGAAAAGCGAAGACGGCCTTACACACCGCACCCAGCCCTTGCGTTAGCTAGGTTTAACTCGTGAAACAATACTGACTAGGCTGCTCACAACAGACTAAAAGCCTGCACCACAACTTACAAAAACTCAACTGGTTGATATAACTAGGTCATAATTAAACCACAAAAAAAGTCTTGGGCTGTGCGGTGAGTTAAAGTACCAGAGTGTTTTTTAAGAGTGAAAGGTCATTTGCAGGACTGTTTCTTGCCAACCTTGAAAAAAAACCAAAAACCAAAATGGCACCCAACCATGGCCATCTCCATTCAAAGAGTTAATATAATCCTTGAGGCTCAGAGGGAAGAATGTTCTGGCAACTCAGCCAAGCAGCTGGCCAGGTTTTGACCTGTTGCCCTGCATAAAGGAGGGAGAGGACAGTAACAGAGAGGCTGGCATCTATAACGCTGAGCTAAGAAGGTCAACTTCCTACAGGCGTCACGTTCCCAAACAACGTTGTTTGCAGAGAGCCCAAACGGCTAAAGGTCCATCCACTCCCGATTCAGTTAATTTGGCTCTTCTTGGGATCCTCCGTGTTTCCTGTTATGGAAGCCCTCAAAAACTTGCTGGCCTGGTTCTCGTCCTTTGCTGACTCCTGTTTTTCCAAGCTGTTTTGAGAAAGTCCTCCTTGCAAAGCTCGGCTCACGTGGGGCCGTGCCAGTCCTGCTCCCTGGGATTAAAACAAAACACTTGGCTTTCTCAGAAGAGAGCAAAGAGGCCCCTCGCCCACTTTTCTCTTTTGAGCTGACTTGACGCTCTCTCAGAAGACCCCCTTAACGGGGAGCTGGAGGGGTGGGTGGGTGGGTGGCTCGGCCACTTTTCATGCCTGACATGTTTTCCTACTGTCCAGTTCCTTGGCTGGGGAGGGGTCACCAGGGCTGGTGGAGAGAATGGGAGGGTGGGGGGTAAGAGAGAGACAAGGGGATTGGGTTACACGAAGAACAAGGAGAGAGAGAAAAGGAATACCCAGGGGAGAGGGGGAGAAGTAGGGTTTCGGTTACCCAAATGTATATTATCCGTGACTATCAGGCCTTGCAGAACTGTATTGAGTTCACAGCCCGCCCGCTTGCTCATTGGAGGAGCTTTGATGCTGCCCGCAAGCGAGGAGGCGGCTTCAGGTTCTGGTCCTAAGGAGCAGGGGGAGAAGTTTGGCATTTTGTCCACAGGTTCTGGAGGGATGCTAGCTTCTTCTCGCCCAGTTCAAGAGAGAAAACTCTTTCGGGTGATACCCGGGCATATATATTTTTTTTTTACCCCAACCTTCATTTTACGTGCAGCCAAGCGACTAAGTTGGACTTCAACTCACTTCTAACCTGCTCTTGAATCAGGTCAAAGGTCATCTTGGTGCTCTCTGAGCTGGGTGGTTTTCATTACCCAACTAGGTAACGCCATCAGGAATTCCATTCCCTACTAGTAGTACTGCAGTCTGTGAGGAAACCACCCGGCTCAGAGAGCACAAGGAGCCCACAGTTCAACCCTGAGCTACAAATATCCTCTTCTACCAAAGTTCATCTCCCTCCAGAAGTCAGTGAGATGCCTTGGAGATGCTGACAAGCAGAAGATGGAGACGCATCCTGTTGAGGCTTGAAGGTATCGCTGCTCGCCAACTCAGAGGTAGCATGGAGTCGACATGACTAATCGTTTTCGACAGAGTCATCCTTCATGAATTCCCCCTCCCCCAGCAAGCCCCAGCCAACACAACGTAACCTTCAAGAAAAGGATGGGAGCAACTTTTCAAATTTTAGATAACAATGCTAGATAGAGCGCTCTCCCCACCCTTTCTGTATGTTTTATTCCGCACTAACCACAACTGCCAAATATTGGTGAAGAGGTTCTTGCCATGTTGAGGCAGGAAATCCCAAATAAATTTTAATGTAATATTAAGAAAGAAAAAAAAGGATCCCATCAAGCTATGAAAAGCAGAAATCTCTGCCCGCCCACCTTCCCTTCCTTCCTTCTTCCCTTCTTCCTCCTCTTTTATTTTCCTTCCTTCACTTCCTTCCTTCTCTGCGGTATCTTACAGTCCTCCCTTCTCTCCCTCCCTCCCTCCTTCCAAACCTAAAATTCTCTTCCAGATTGTTTGGAATCTAGCCCCTTTGACTAATCCCAACCAGGGAAGAAAACGCACGCCGAACAGGAATCTGCCAGATATTTCCACGATCAATTCTGACATGTGTTGAAATAGCCATTTGGGGCCTTTCGGGGCTAAGCATCGATCCCAATTAAAGCCAAATTCCAACCCACCCCTTTGATATAACCCTATTCCTGCCTCCCTCCCCGCCTTCCTCTCCGTAGGACATTCTTTTTCCCTGGATGTGGCCCAGAAGCGTCACCTAAGAGAGCTGAACGCCATTTTTCAAGGAGCTCCGGGGTTATTGCATTAGCAATTTTCTCCTGCGTTAGGCAGTTACAAGCTCCTCTGTCTTCAGCCGCCTGTTAAGAACAGCAGGGATTGGGAGGGTTGGAGGCATTAAAGACGGGTGGGAAACAAAAAAAGAAGAGGTTTTGTTTTCACATTAGCAAAAAAAGAGTATGTTAATAAAATAAACAACTGTGATCTCAAGGTCAGATTACTTGTCTAGGAAAGAGTAGGAGTTCTGTTTTTTTCCCCTTGCTTTTTGCTCAAAGTGTTATTTCATTATCTTCTGCAAATGTGAAGTGAAAAGCAGAAAGCAAAAACTGAATGAATGTATACACACACACACACACAGACACATACTGTAGTCCAAATATTTTTATGGGAATTATAACCAAAAAAGTTTCCCATTTTTCCTTAGAATCTGCATTCAATTTGGTGCCGGGATAGTTTTATTCTAGCTTTAGTTCCAAGTGTCTTTTTAAATTATAGTATCTTCAACCGGGTTGGAATTGGAAAGATAGCGGATTTTGTTTTATAATGTATCTTTCCTTGTATAATCTTTTAGGTGTATGAATCCTTAACAAACAATTAAATACCCTATATAAAACAACACATGTGAAATGGGTACAAAACTCGGAAATTTTACAGAAAGTTTAACAAAACAGAAGTAGCTCTTTTGGGACATCACTAGGAAAGACATCAAATCACTTATGAGAAAGCTCTATACAGCCAGTTTGATTTAGTGATTAAGGTACCAGGTCAAAGATCTGGAGATGATGAGTTCTAGTCCCACCTTAGGCATAAAATCCTCTTGATTGACTTTGGGTCAATCACTGAGAAATGGTCTCTAGTCTCAGGTTAGGCATAAAAGCCAGCTGGGTAACTTTGGGCCAATTACCAGGTGGTGGTGAGTTCTAATCCCACTTTAGGCACCAAAGCCAGCTGCGTGACTTTGGGTTAGTTCCTCCCTCTCAGTCCAACTCACCTTACAGGATTGTCATTGTAAAAACAGGAGGAGGAAGGAACATTCGGCATGTTTGTCATCTTGAGTTATTTTTTATAAAAAATAATAAAGGCAAGATTTTAAAAAAATTAAATTAAATTAATTACAATTAATATTTCCTCGGGAAGGGAATTCTGAAGGTGCGCATGACCGAAGCCAGTAGAACAACGACCCCAAACCCTACTTGTGAACCTGGTAACGAATCCATTTATTTAAGGTCGCTCATAAATACATCAGCTTTCTTAAAATGTGGTGCGAAATAGTCCGCGGATTCCTCTCTGCGGTTGTTTTGAAGACCAAGGAGGGCCGAGCTTAGTCAATAACCTGGGTCAATTCCTTCTTAAGCTTCATTGCACCGATTTTAGGCTCCGAAGGGAGCTGAGATGGCCAAGATTAGCTTCTCAAGTTTGCAGCCACTCAGCAACCTTAGCTGGATATTTATTTGTGTCACAAATCAAGCCAGCCTGACAGAAGTTACGGTTTTGCAGGAGGGGGAAACTGCCGCCTACGAACTCTGAAAATTGCCTCCCTCTAAGAGCACGGTCTCCATTCTAGCAACTGCCCTTCCCGCGTGCAAAAAAATAAAAATAAAAAACGGCATACTCTGGGCCTCCAGATTTGAACTGCCCCGTCTCCCAGCTCCAGTTGCTTCCTAAACTTTTCACCCACGTGGCTCTTTTCTCTCTCTCTCTGTCCCACCAGCTTCATCCCTGGCGTGTTTGCATCAATCCTCTTTTCGTTCCAAGTTACACAAAAACAAAACTCTCAGCTGCTGGCAACGGCCAGCACCACGGTTACACTGTGGTTCACATCTGTTTTGAGTTTGGTGGCTGCCGAAGTGCTCCGGTTAGGAAGAAGGGGTGTGCGTGTGTGTGTGTGTGTGTGTGTGTGTGTGTGTGTTTCCGTGCGTAAGGTCATGTGTGTTCTGCTCTGCTTCAAAGTCTCTGTTCTTGGATTCCTCTTGTCACCTTCCCTCTTAGGAAGGGAATTAGCCTGACCCTTTTTGCACAAGGTCAAGAAAACAGAGGTCTTCTTCGGGAATGGTAGAGTCCCAAAGAAAGACTCCACGGACTTGTTGAATTCATGAAAAGAAAGGACCTTACAGCCTTGTTGAATTCATGGAAGTATCAATGGACCTGGATCAAGGGTCCACAGTACGCAACCCTTTGCTTTTTTTTCCACAAGGCATAACAAGAGGCCACCAAGAAGCTGATAACAGAAGGAAGCTTCCTATGACCACCAATGGTTCAACCGTGGCTGAAGTTCACAGCTTGCCCTTTCTGAACTCCACCATGACTCTATCAATTCTCTGCCTTTTTCAAAGACATCGGAGTTAATGGCCATGGAATTTTCTGCCCAGGGTTCCATCAGCCTGGACTCGCGAAATATACAATGTTCAATATATTTCTCCCTAAAATAATCTGCCTGCCTGCCTGCCTGCCTGCCTGCCTATCTATCTATCTATCTATCTATCTATCTATCTATCTATCTATCTATCTATCTATCTATCTATCATCTATCTATTATCGGTATCTATCAGTATCTATCAATCTATCTATCTATCTATCTATCTATCTATCTATCTATCTATCTATCTATCTATTATCGATATCTATTAGTATCTATCTATCTATCTATCTATCTATCTATCTACCAATCAATCTATTATCAGTATCTATCAGTATCTATCAGTACCCATCTACATCCATCCATCCATCCATCCGTGATATCTCTGTAATATGTGTTGCCATGGTGGATCTTTGAAAAGAAGGAAAAAGATGCAGTGGAAATGACAATCCAATCCACGAGGATCTTCCACAGATCTTAAAAACATTTCTAGCCTCCATCTTTACTTTTGTGCTTTTTTCCCCACTAATAAAAAGAAAATAGCTGGGTTTCGAAGTTATGGTAAATCCCAGTTTGTTTCATCAGGTTTATTAAACAAGTCACAATTAGCAGGGGATGCACAACAGGCTAAGGCATGCACTACAGTTTGCACGCTACCTTATATACTTTCATATTTATAATCAGAATTTTAGGAGAAGCAGGCAGAGCTGGGAGGGGAGTTAAAATGCATCATCAGTTGGGAATCCTCGTGTTGCCACAAGAGATTCAAGTCCATCCCTCTTCAGATTCCTCATCCAGAGCCAATTTAGTGCTGACTAGATTCGAGTGTAGAGGATTGAATAAATTGTCTCTGTTTCAAACTTCAAGAATGATCCAGATTTTTTTTGCGCCTGACAGACTCTCAACACCCAAGGTGGATGACAAGATCAGAAAGGGATGGAAAAAAGGCTAGAAGGCTGCTTTCCAAAGGGGAAGAGGAAAAGGGCGAAGAGCGGGTGACAAAGCAGAACTTGGACGAACAGCTCGCATTAACAAAAGAATGGAAATTATGCCTGCATGGAAATTGTAGTCTGCTGCGTATAATTAAATTACACAGATCAAACTAAATTTGATTCTCCCCTTTCGCTTCACTTTCCCCTGCCAGTTGGCCAAGATGAATAGAAAATAAGGAGAATAAAATGGCAAGCATCAAATATATAGCGAGGAAAAAAAATATCGCTGGATCAAATCCATTTGACCTTCCAGAGAAACCTAGTTCCTTCCACGTGTAGGTCTTGCAGCAAGATGATGACTGCATAGAGCACGGGTGCGTAGAACACGCACACAACAGAAGCTCAGTCTAGTCCTCTTTGGATGTGTTTGACAAAGCCGGACGAGAATTTGAGGGACTTCCATCTCATGACATCCGAAGTGCACCAAATGGCAAATCTGTCTCATGGTCTTGGCAGCAGAGGGGAGGTGGTTTGTCACCGATTTCTTCTAGGGGTTGTTCAATTTCGCAGCCTAGCCTTCAGTCTAGGATTTCGGGTTGTGTCTCGCCCAAGAATGAACCATCCCTGAGCTAATTCAGAAGTGGGTTGAGAAACATTGCTCTAGATGCTGTTGATTTAAGAGTGTCTGTTTTGTTCTGTTCTGTTCTATTCTCTATTAATTCTATTCTGTTCTCCTTCCTTCTTTCTCTATGCTATTGTCTATTCTATTCTATTTTCTATTCTATTCCTATTCTATTGTATTCTGTTCTATTTTATTCTTCTATTCCATATTCTGTATTTATGTATATATTTTCTTCTCTTCCTTTCCCTTCCCTTCCATTTCATTCTATTTTCTGTTCTATTTTTTATTATATTTCCTCTCCTCTCCTCTCCTCTCCTCTCCTCTCTTCGTCCCAGAGATATCTGGATGGCTACCAAGGAAAGACTCACTGAAGGTGGAGGGAGGTGTTTTCTCTCCGAAGTGGAACATCAGATTACACAAGTCTTATTTCCCTGCAAACGGACGCCACCCACTTAACATCTTGACAGATATTTCACACAAATGTTGCCAGCCAAGTGGCATCGCTGAGTGAGGAGCCAGATTCATCCATCATCCGCTAACAGATCCCTGGAAGGGCGACAGAGGCACCTCCCTGTCAGAAGGGGATCAGCTTCCTAACTCTGACATGGGACCCTCGACCTGAGAGGGGAGCTTGAAAGAAAAAAAGGTTGTTGTTTACACAATCCAGCCACAGCACAAAGAACACCAAAGTCAGATCCCCAGGAGGGACCGTCCACTTACGCCTTGCAGAAAGGAGCGAATAAAACCCCAAACAGATTCCCCCTCACTCCCAAAAGCAGAAGAAGACCTAGTTCTGCCACATGCCTGCAGAGACCAATTTAAAATTTTGGAAGCAACCGAGTGATCCTAAACCACCGTTTAGTGGCCGTTCGAAGTTACGATGGCACAGGCAAAGGTGTCTTATGACCTATTTATGACGGTTGCAGGGCGGATCCCACGGTCCTGTGATCTCCCTTTTGCAACTAGTGGTGGGATTCAAAACTTTTTAACTACTGGTTCTGTGGGCGTGGCTTGGTGGTTGTGGTGTGGGCTTGGTGGGCGTGGCAGGGGGAGGATACTGCAAAAATCCCCATTCCCTCCCCCACCCCACTAACCTGCTTTCCAGCTCTGTTCTCCCATGCAGGGCAACCCAAGAAGACCCAGCCGATCAGCTGGGACTCCATGGGAGGGGGAGGAGAGATGGGGTTGGCGGGGCCAGTCAGAGGTGAGATTGGCCGGTTCTCTGAACTACTCAAAATTTCTGCTACTGGCTCTCCAGAACTGCTCAGAACTGGCTGGATCCCACCTCTGTTTGCGACCTTCAGACAAGCAAAGCCAAGAGGGAATCAGGCAAAAACTCACTTGAACCAATTGTCTCACTTAGCGACAGAAATTTTGGGCTCCGTAGGGGCCATAAGTTGCAGCTACCTGTATAGAAAACTCCCATCATGAAGAAGGGTTTGTTTTTTTTTCACTTATCAGCATATTCACCCACTTTCTTAGCATATCTGCCATTCTCTTTCCCTTTTGGGGCGAGGAGAGATAACAATGGAAAGAAGGTGGAAACCTCATTATCAAGTATGAGTAGACTTGTTTAAAGACCAATGTTCAGAAGAGGAGCTTAGCGGATAAAGTTGGTTCTTCAAACTCAGTTGAGTTTGTCCCAGCATTTAGATTATGTTGGAGGGCCAGGAAACGGCTCTCAGTTTCTAGATATAGAGATCAGCCAAGGGCCCCAGAGGGTGCTTAAAAAGGACCTCAGTAGCCCCTGGTAGCTGCCGATTTAAACCGAAATGCAATTTTGCAAATATGTTTGGTTGCGCACATTACACAGTTCCTCAGAGTCTTCGCCAACAACCGCCCTGCGGGAAGAACACTAGAACTTTTTCAAAACAAAAAAAAAACACAAAAAAATAACGTAATGACTATTTATGGTATTTTCTATTTGCAATTGTTCACGTTGCTTCGGAGTCATGGTGGAAAGCTTTGCTCTCAAAAGTGGAACAGAAAGAACTGCAGTCAATAAACGCATGAATATTTATGCTTGCTTCTTCATCTAGGTTCACCCTGTATTTATTATTATGTCTGACCTAATAAATTTAGGTAGGTAGGTAGATAAACTACAGACGATGGATGGATAGGTAGACGGGTAAGTAGAAGAGATAGATGAGAGATAGACAGGTAGATAGGTAGATAGATAGATAGATAGATAGATAGATAGATAGATACTGTATATAGATAACATGGGGGGGGGAGGAGAGGGGGAGAGAGGGAGGGAAGATGGGAAGATGGACAGATATTTGGTTTAGATAGAACCTGTCCTCCTTCCTTGATTCTGAAAGGGAACACGTGGGGCGCTGGTGTTATTTTCCTTCGATTCCATAATTGTCTTGTTGCCCGCCAGTCTCCTAATTATTCCCACTTTCCAACCCTGCCTCAACTTCACACAAAGTCTACATCAAACACTAGAGGATCGGAGCCATTTCAAAACCTTTGTTTCTTTTCCCCACTTTCGAAAAACGACCACGCTTTGTTAAAAAAAATCAGATTTCCTCTCCCCCCTCCTCCCCTCCCTCTTCCACCTCTTTGTCTTAATTTTGGTTTCGAAGAATTCTGACGTGTGTACGGCTCCTCCTAAGAATCCACGCGGCTTCACGATTCTCATTAATGTGGTTGGGGCCAGGGGAGGGAAAAGGGAAAAAATTATCCCGAGAAATCAAATTTCCCCGTAGCATCCTGACGCCATTAAAATGCCAGACAATAAACGACCAGCCTGCAAATTAGATCAGCGAGAAAATATCCAACGCATCGCGGGGGGTCCTCCAAAATCCATAATTGCGTTTAACACCGAGGTCTCCCCAAGGAAGCAGCTGCTAAAGATCATCGCGTTCTGGATGAGAGGCTATTGATGGAACAATAAAAACGGACACGCTGGCCAAACACACACCGCAGGATCGGGCCTTCGTTAAATATTCAGGATGTGAAAATTGAGGGGGAGGTTCGAGGGGAGGGAGACACACCTTCCATCAATGCCTCCCTTCTCAAGACAACCACAGACACACACACACACACACACACACACACACACACCATGCTGCAACACCATTTTGGCGTAGACATCACCAGCAATGCTTTCCTCCGGAGTGGCCTATCCAGTTCGTAGGGACCGAAGAAAGAGAAGGAAAGCAAGTGAACGGTGCTTTGGAAGGAATGATGTAATGGAATGTGCGAAGGACCTTGGGAAGGAGAGGTGGACAGGAAGCCACCCGAGAAAGGAGGCAGAAGCCTGAGTCACTTAACGGTTGGAGGGAGAAACTTAGGAAGGACTTGCCCTAAAGGATCGAGCGGTTAAAAGGGGGAGTGTGTAGTGATAAACTTATGGGAGGCCTCCCCCATTTCATTAGGTGGCCGTAGCCGTAATTGTTCTCCTACATCAACATGTAGCAATTTAGGTCTGTCAAGGTCAAGGATTCACATTTTGTTGAAGAAGTACAGGTTACAGACTCCCAACACCCACCCTCACTGTTGTCTCCCTTCCTTCCTTCCTTCCTTCCTTCCTTCCTTCCTTCCTTCCTTCCTTCCTTCCTTCCTTCCTTCCTTCCTCCCTCCCTCCGTCTCTTTCTCCTTCCTCCCTCCCTCCTTCCATGCCTGTCTCTCCTTCCTCCCTCCCTCCCTGCCTCTTTCTCCTTCCTTCCTCCTTCCTCCCTCCTTCCCTCTTTCTCCTTCCTTCCTCCCTCCCTCCCTTGCATCCTCCCTCCTTCTCTTTTTAGAGATACTAGAAAGGCAGCAAACAAAACCAGCAAGGGAAAGAAGAGGAAAAAACTCCTATTGGGCCCAAAACCAGCCGCCCGTGTGTGTGCTTTGCACGCGCATACACACACACACACACACACACACCAGATGCACACATGCACATGGCTGTGTCTCAGGCATTGGGGGGGGGAAACAAAGTTTATGCAAATGACCGATGACAGCGTTATTGTACGAGGAATATCAATGGAGTAATTACAGTAACATCGCTCCTGCCGCAGCCGATCCATTGCTGAGCGGATGTTAATTTTTCACACCGGCTCCCCCGGGAAAGATCCGAGTGTGCTCCTAAGAGCAGAGCTAATAACTGGTGCCCCCAGAGCCCCCCGCTGCGGAAAATCGCCCAAGGTGTTCTGAGCAGACTGCTAAACACTGGCTGTCTCCCCAGAGAGGAAAAAGAAAAAAAAAACAAAGATAAAATGATTAAAAACTGCCAGATTGCCTGGGCAATCGCTCGACTTGACTGTCAGCCAAAAGACAAGATAAATCTCAGCGACTTCGCGTGTCCCCATTCCTCTCCTTCGTGCCCCCACCCCTCCATGACGTGCTGGTGAGATGACACACAACAATCCCACCTCGGATAGACAGATGAAGCATCCTAGCTGAGCAGAGACCTCCCCAAATTTTTTGCCTATCAGCCACCAGAAGGTTGGCTGCATGCATTATCTACTTGGGAGCTGATTGCTAATCCAAAACTGAATTATTCCTGATATTCCAGCTTCTTAATTGTAAATTGAGGGGTCCTTGGTGGTGACAGAAGACAGTGGGAATGGGAGGAGGAGGAGGAGGAGGAGGAGGGAAGAAGAAGAAGAAGAAGAAGAAGAAGAAGAAGAAGAAGAAGAAGAAGAAGAAGAAGAAGAAGAAGAAGAAGAAGAAGAAGAAGAAAGAAGGAAGGAAGGAAGGAAGGAAGGAAGGAAGGAAGGAAGGAAGGAAAGAAAGAAAGAAAGAAAGAAAGAAAGAAAGAAAGATGAGGAGGAGGAAAGAAGAAGACTAGGACTGTAAGGTCCTTGGTGCTCTCTGAGCTTGGTTCACTAGTAGAGAGGGCAGAGTTTGCTCCTTGTAGAAGAAGAGGAGGAGGACGATGACCGTGAGGTCCTTGATGCTCTCTGAGGTTGGCGGTTTCCTTGTAGATGTTTCATTACCCAACCAGGTAACATCATCAGTGCTAGGAGGGAATGGGGAATACAGAGAAGAGGAGAAGGGTGACCTTGGGTGTTCTCGGAGCTTCTTTGCAGACCTTCCATGATGAAGGCAGGTAACCTCTTCAAACTTCAGATATCTGAAGACATTCAAACTTCAAACAGCCAAGCTCAGAGAGCACCAAGGAATTCCCAGAACACAACCTCGGTCTAAAACTCTATTTCATCCCTGTATCTTGGAAGCAAAAATGACCTTGAATCTAGAGAGCTGAGTTTGCCCAGGAACTAATAACTGCAGATGATTGGAGAAGTTCCAAAACATCTGGAATACGGTGAGAAAATGCTCTCACTCCTGTGGCATTGCATGCCTCTCACCCCGCCAAGGCCGTTGTCCTAAAGAACACAGCCACACCTTCCATTGTTGCTGAGAGAAAATCTCTAACACTCACACCCAGGACAATATACAGCTCACTGCAAAGTCACACTTTTTGACCCAAACCCAACTTTCACATTTCAAACTTGAGTTCACCCAGGTTCAATAGCCAAGATGGAAAAATGCAGGGAAACTCTCTGTCTTCTGAGCTGGCTTAACCCGGTTGTGTCAGGGATATTAGCATTTGAGGTGCCATGTCAAATATTGAGTGAATTGAGTTGTGACAGCTTCTGCAGAGTCAGGCTTCAAATAGTGGAAAATCCCACTTGTAAATTTGATTTCCAGGAGGGCTATGAGTATAATCAGGTCTGTTTATATCTCTTAACGCTCCCAAAGAAATGTTGCATGGAAGAAAGAAAAAAGGAAGGAAGGAAGGAAGGATTCTACTTTATTGCTGCTTCGTTTTTCAAAATTGTACTCCTATCTTTTTAATGAATCTATTTCATGCAATTTAACAATCGCTGTAATTTTTCTCTCTGCTGGACTTCGCTATGTATTCATTGAGATACTGACCAAGTATTCACCATTCAGGAAAGTAAGCCAAAAATTGAGACTCTGCAAAAAGAACATTCTAATTGACCCATTTAGAGGAATTATTTCCCTTTCTCGCCTATTAAAAAGTTGTTAAGAATGTCTGATAGAAACCAGGTGCTTCATTTGGAGTCGTTTTATTCAATTATTTCATAGACCTGGAAGGCCTTTTAGACGGCTTTAGCCTGTTTGGTGACATTCAATAAAGCCAAAGTGGCCTAAATGAGGAGCTTGCATAGGGACCAGAATATAATCTTTATTTTGAGAAGTTCTGAGTCATATTTGCAAGTATACTGAGAAGGCAAATAAGAAACAAAGCAAAACAAAACACAAAGTGGTGCAAATCAAGCAGGATTCATTCAAATCATGGTTGCAATTCAGAAAATCATAGGCTCCATTCGGAAAAAAACTGTCTGGATGTGATACGGATGCCACCTACGGAAGATCTGGATTGAGCTTGAATTGTTTTGACAAACGGAATCGACTCCCTAGTTCAATTGATTCAGCCTTTCAGATCAAACCGAGGGAGTGGACAACCCTGCTCAGCCAGTCAATATGTTTTATTGGGGTCACAGACCAAAGTCTGTGATTCATTGCTTTGCCTTAGACAACCCAGTAAAAGATAAATGAACCCCATCACATTTCAAGCAATCAATACCAAATAATATGCAATAATAAAGACCACGGTATGTCTTCCTTCTCCATGCACACACAAAAATCTACCTTTCCAAGCAAAACTCTAAAAGATGAGTTTTATTTATTTGTATTCTGAGCTTATTATTTTTACAAATAATTCAAGAAAGCAAGCATATCCAATACAACTTCCTCCTTTTCTTTTTTCCAGCAACAACAATCCTGCAAGGTGGCTAAGCTAAGAGAAAAGAACTGGCTCAAGCCCAGTTAGGTGGCTTTTATGGCAAAGGTGGGACTAGAACTCACCATCTCCTGGTGATTGGGCCAAAGACACCCAGCCAGTTTTATAGTTAAGCTGGGTCTTGAAATCACAATCTCCTGCTTTCTAGCTTGGTGCCTTAACCGCTAGATCAAATTGTTACCATGTCCATAGCACGCTAAACCAATTTATACTGTTTTAAAAAGCACTTTTTCCAAAACTTGGCTCATATTGTCTGTGCTTGGAGTGTTATCAATCAATTTGTTTGTGACCAATTTGCTTGTGTGTGTTTTAAAAAAAAATATTATTTACATCCTTTGCTTCAACTGCCTCCCACTTCCCAAAAACATCTTCCCAGGGAGCTGCACAATATGATAATAATAAATTAAACACAGGGATAAATTAAAGCAAGGCAGGCCATTTAAAAGCATCAAAGCCACGCATGCAAATTAACCCAGCAAACCAAGAGAAGGAATGAAAGAGCAAGTGAAGTCTGTCTCAGTGAACGGATCTTGTAGCCTTTCAAGGTCCAAAGAAATCAAGAATTTCTTCCACGAAGCACATATAAACCTCGTTTTCTCTTAGGAGAGGAACCAGCAGTGGAAAAATTATCGCTTTTCAGAGGACTCAAGCAATATAGCTAGCCCTTGACTTACAACAGTTCGTTGGGTGGCCTTTCATGTTAAAACAGCACTGAAAAAGTGACTTATGACCATTTTCCACACCTACGACCACGGCAGCCATCCTCATGGTCCTGCGATCAAAATTCAGACCCTGGGCAGCTGACTTGTATTTACGACTGCGGCAGTTTCTGCGACCTGCTGACAAGCAAGATCAACGGGAAGTGAGATTCACTTAATAGCCACAGTGTTATTAACTCAATGGCCACAGTGATTCGTGTTAACCAGTGCAAAACGGGGCAAAATCCACTTAACAAATGTCTCATCGAACAACAGAAATTTTGGGCTCGATGGTGGTCCCAAGTCAAGGACTAGCTTTATTTCATTTCATAGAAGGATTTATATTCTTTGCAGCCACCTGGTTATTAACACAAATAATATAAATCCTTCCATTCCCGACCAGTCGGATAGGACTGAAGAAGAAGCTTTTTGGAGGAGAGGTGTTTTCCAGGAAAAACCTCTTGAAATCCTCTTGAAAAGTCACTTTGGGACAACCTGGAGGAAGGAGACTCTCCATAAAAAACCCAAAACTGCCCCAGAGAAGGAGGAGGAAGGGGTCAAGCTATTCTCCAAAGCACCCGAAGGCCAGACAAGGAACAACGGATGGAAACTGACCAAGGAGAGAGATTCAACCTGGAAATAAGGAGGAACTTTCTGACAGTGAGAACAATCAACCCGTGGAACAGAAGTTGCCTTCGGAAGTTGTGGGAGCTTCAACACTGGAGGCTTTCAAGAAGAGATTGGACTGCCATTTGTCAGCAACGGTGTAGGGTCTTCCACTTGGGGCGGGGGATGGACTAGAGGACCTACAAGGTCCCTTCCAGCTCTTGAAGCCATTTTTGGAACTGATGCCTCCATCTAACCCTACTTAGTGGTGGTTCCAGCTGCTGCCGCACATAATGTCCATCTTGCCTAGATAGTTAGTCTTGGATGATGTGTTCATAGCTGACAATCTTTGGAAGAATTCCTAGTGTCATCTGCTCTCCATCCAGCACCACGGCTCCGTCTATTTAGCAGCCCTCCTGGGCCCTTTTCTGCACGCGGATGCATCACCCAACTCTTCCTACCAGATGCCACCATGCTTTCCATTGTTTGCGAGCACAGCTGCAGCCCGGAAAGGACAGGCTGTTGTTGCTCCTTCCAGGACCCCAAGGGTGCCAGCTGGCATGAGGAGGGCAGTAGATGCAGACGATGAAAAGGCAGCTTTGGCACCAGAGAGCTGGTGCTATGCCACCGAGGGTGAAAGTCAGGGTACAAATCTGTGGGGAATAATCAAGGCTCCTGCACGTGTTGGGGAGGGTCAACACCGCCAGGTTCAAACACACTTTTTTTCCCCCTCCTTTTCGGAGGTGAGTTAATGAGAGTTTTAGTTATTTCTAGGTTATGAAGAACTTCACTAGAAAAAGGAACGGAGGGAAGGAGGGAGGGAGGAAAGGAAGGAGAAAGAGAGAGAGGAAGAAGGAAGAGAGAGGAGAGAAAAAGGAAAGAAGGAAGGAGAAAGAGAGGAATAAGAAAGAGAGGAGAGAAGGCAGACAGGAAGGGATGGAGGGATGGAGGGATGGAGGAAGGAAGTGAAGCAGAGAGAGAAAGAGCAGAGAGAAGGCAGGCAGGCAGGAAGCAGAAAGAGAGAAGGAGAAAAGGGGAAGGAAGGAAGGAAGGAAGGAAGGAAGGAAGGAAGGAAGGAAGTAGAAGAGACATATCTAAGTGACCAATTCTGAATGACTGTGCGCATGTGCATATCTACACATAGATGGAGGAATACGATAAAGCTGAATCTCCTGTGAAAGTTCTTCTGATTGGTTCTTCTTCAGGGAACAGAAAAAATTAAGATTGGGGCACAATTCAAGTCTCTACAATGCTGGTGCCAGGGTTCAGTCACAGGGCAAGCAAAGCTGGTGCCCAAACATGCATGTGCCAATTGCTCAAGGACTTGAAGCAGAGAATTGCTTGCAAAAAAAAAAAAAAAATCTGAATGGACTCGTTTGCTGTCTGGTTCTCCTATCCCTGCAACTTTCCACCTTGGGAGGTTGTCTCTCTAGAACGGGCCTCGGCAAGTCTTCTTGGGAAGGGAACGCATGGTTTGGGGGTCCTCTGAGAGCTTGGTAGACAAGAAAAAACAACCCTGTGGTCTTTTTGCGATGTTGCCTTTCGGAAAAGTTGACTTGGCCTCTCCTGCAATGCAAGGAAAGGCCTGTTGCTACGAAGGGCTGAACAGGAATGGGGAAAAGTGCTTTCCTTTTTTCAAACATTAGAAAGTTTGAGAAGGAACCAGTAGCAGGCACAGAATTACTGGATCCCTTGAGAAGCTTCCACAACACCAAGGAGAGATCATCCGTATGGCAGCAGCGTTCCACCTAAGATCTCAACCTCCATTCGAAGTTGATGGGTTGTCTTTGATCAGCCACAGGACTCTGCTTTTGCAGAGTTGTGGTTAGAAGGAAACAAACACAGTGTGGGCTTTTATTAGCCTATTATATTGTGGTTGGTTGCATAGCCAGCCAGAGGTTTAGCCTGGATTTGGCTTTTTTTTAATCCACCAATGTAAAACTGTGAAAGTCGGACCATAAGGAAGGCCAAACAATAGAGGCCTTTGAACTCTAGTGCTGGAGGAGACTCCTGAGAGGCCTTTGGACAGCAAGGCCATCCAACCAGTCAGTCCTAGAGGAGATCAACCCTGGCTGCTCTTTAGAAGGCCAGGTCCTGAAGAGGAAACTCAAAGACTTTGGCCACCTCATGAGAAGGAAGAAAGGACTTACCGGAGAAGAGCTAAATGCTGGGAACGGTTGAGGGCAGAAGAAGAAGAAGGGGATGGCAGAGAAGGAGGGGGCTGGGTGGAGTCCCTGAAGCAGTTGGCATGAGCTTCAATGGACTCCGGAAGATGGTAGAAGACAGGAAGGCCTGGAGGAACATTGCCCAGGGGGTCACAATGGGTCGGACTTCACGACTTTGCAACTAACAACAAAATCAAGTCCTTCCCAAGGACCTGGGATAGGCAGAGGATAACAATGATAACTGTCAGTGGAATTTAACACCAGAACTTGGAGTGATGCTCCCCACCAGTCCCAGAAGAACCCCAAAAACTCCGCAACAGCACAAACCCATTGTCAGACTCCTTTCTCCCCACCCAGGTTCAAGGTTAGCTTTCCCTGCTCAGAGGTACAAGCCAAATTCTTTAAGAAGCTTCCTTTGCAGACAAAGGCAGGACTGGAAGGGTCAGCAGGTTGCCCGCCGAAAGTATTTAGGAACATCACCTCGAGCTCGGGGGAGAAACGGGTTAGCCCAGCCAAGAACAAAACAACATCTTCTGCAAAGAATCGGGCCGAGAATGGAACGACACCCTAATGACAAGCAGAAAGCCCATCTCTGCGTCTCAAGAATCATACACAAAGCTTGTTTATCAAAAGAGCTGGACCTTGTCCAAGAAAACAGCAAAACTTTGTGCTGTTTAAGCAAGACTTGACTGGAAACAGGTTTTTACGGTAAATGTTGTGGTTGTAAGAGCTATTTCCCTCCCCAAGTCTTTCCCTGGTTTCAGAGAGAGCATATTTTGTACCAGAGACCATTTTTTTTCCTATTTAATTGAAGACACGATCAAGAAGAAATACCCTTAAAAATCAGAAGAAATAAATCCAGCATGTGGTAAAGCTAAATAGCCAGGTGCAATTTGCACCCATAAGCCAAGATAATGTCTCTTCCCCCTTCTCTTTTTCACCCATCCCAAATTGCTGCCCACCCCACAAAAACCTTTGCAGTGGATCTCTTTGGCAGCTTTTCCAACCTATCTACCAACGCGGAACACAGTCAGAACCGAAGATAGCTTGAAAAAGACACCGGGAAACAGAAAACATCTGGTCTGGAGCGTAGTATCAAAGTCATATTTTATGCATGACTTTGGAGAATGCTAATAAAGATTGCAACCACGCTTCTCCTGGGTTACAATCCGTTGGAGCTGTGCAATTAATTTTTCTTCTTTAGACCTCAGGTCGGTTTGATTTGGGGGCAAGGAAGGAGAAGAGGACAGGGAGAGGTCAGGCCAGAATTTCCCCCAAAAGATGAAGGGAAATATATATATACATATATATTTCACCCTCTGTTATATTGCTAGAACACAAGATTACCTAGGGGAAGGGAGATTGACAGGACAGGTCAAACATCTTCAAGAGACGGGTAAAAGAGTTTTCAGGATGCGGCGAGCGCAAAGATGCTCAGATAAAAGGAGCTGGAGAATGGACGCATCTCACGCCATAGCTTGGAAGGCGTTCAGCCTGGTTTCAGATTATGCTTGTTCAAATCCATGGAGATTCTCGGTGCTCCGATCAGGTCCGGGTTGTCCCAAAAGTCCTATTTCAAGAGGCAACTGGACTTTGTTGTTTTTCTTTGAAGACGTTTCACTTCTCATCCTTCTTTAGCTCTGAAGAAGCTTCTTGGATGAGAGGTGAAATGTCTCCTCCCCCCCAAAAAACACCCCAGAAAGTCCAGTTGCCACTTGAAAAAGCACCTTTGGGCTTGTTCAATTCTATAGCTGCAACATTTGTAAATTAAATTTAGGGAACCTTTCCTTGTAATGTCCATAAATATTCGGCATGCTCTGGCATAAAACCTTCTTTGCCAAAGGAGGAACTCTTAGCAAGCTTGAAGAACCAGAGGTAGAACATTTCTCCACGGTGTGTTTTTCGGTCAAGAGAGGACTCAATCTAGAATCCTTACAAGTCCACAAACGCTCCAAGTCCTGAATCCTATTAACTCCTATTTAGCGCCAATTTAATGCTGTTCGGCGACTAGATTCTTGCGTACAGGAGCAAGCAATAAATCTTGTGAACTGGAACTTATGGGTGATCCCGATTCTTCATGCCTGACAGGAAGTCAAATTAGCATCCAGTACAAATCTGCCTTGTATCATCTGCAGAAGGCCATCAAATAGGATTAAGTGTTCATTCATAATTACAACTGAGGGTTGAGAGTTCCGTCATGTGAACGAGATGCTTGCCGTGTGGGCTGCCCTCCAGCCAATGGGGAACGTGAGGCACAGGGCACTCACACACACACACACACATATGCACACATGCACACACGTGTGCAGATAGGGAAGGACACACAAGCAATGTCTGCACCAGGCCTTGGGGCTAAAACTCCTCCTGTCTTCAATAAAGATGAAGGTAAAGCAAATTTTCGGAAGGCAGATGGGAAGCAGATGGGGACGTCTGCCTTAGAGATGACCAAGCCAGGTCAGCCGATACTCAGAAATGCCTTGTGAGCCCAGAAATGTGCAGGCATGCAGGGCTTTCACAGTGCAAACCCGGTGACAGAAGGAGCACTCCCTGTTGTTGTTTTTTTTAAAAAAAAGCTTAAGCACGCTCGCTTGTCAACATCGGGACTTTCAAAAGCTGTGGAGAGCGGCAGAGAGCAGGAATTTCAAATACATCAAAGTCCTCCATGCACAGGATGGAAATATTTGGGACTTCTCTCTCTCTCTCTCTTCCCTATTCATTTCTGGAAAGCCTGCTGTGTTTAAAAATGTCAATAACCGACTGTTTAAAAGTTCGTTTCGGCTTTCCAGATCTCATTTTACAGCCCTTTGGCTAGTTATGTCTCATAAACTCCCTTTTGTATCATCCAGGTTAGTTTCATTTTATCTGACGGGGGGAAATCAGAGGATTTAAAACAAAAACAAGCGGACAATTGAAAATACACAAGTAGGTGTAATAATAAGATATAGCAGCATGGCATGCCCAAAAGTCAATATTACAGCCAATTGCGTCCTCCCCTATTCTCTTCAACCACCCCAACTGCTATCCACTTCCTTCTCCCACACTTAATTGCCCTCTTTACACCAAAAAATGTTTTTTATGTTCTTTAAAAAAAAAAACTTCTGTAAAACTCTGAATCTCTTGATTCATCATTGCAGTTCTGTTTTTTTTAATCCCTTTGCATGAAGACCAGCAATCTGAGGCTGCTATTGTGCATAGGAGCAAAAACAGTCCCAAAATGGCTCAGGACGAGGTTCAACTGGACATAATTCCAGCCTGCCTGACACAGTTCCCTTCCTATGGAAGAGAATGCTTGCGGCTCAGGATTGAACTGTGGGGTCTTCGGTGCTCTCTGAGCTTGGTGGCTTTCTTGCAGACATTTCATTACCATGCTGGGTAACGCCATTGTTGCACAACAGGACCTCCAAAAGCATTTGTGTGTACGTACCCAAACCTTTATAACTCACTTTTGGAAATCTAGGCTAGTTCGTGGTCAACTTCATCTAGCTGAATTCCCACTTGAGATGTTGAGCTCAACGTGGCTTCCAGGAACCAAGCGCGCATCGGGTGCCTCTTGAGTCCAGTGGCAAAGCTCAAATATGCAACATCTCAAGGCTCAGTGCTGAAAATGTTGGATCGTGTTTTCTAAACCCCAGTTCCCAAGGAAAGGAAGCTAGTTCTGGTTGCAACGCACCTGGCTTCCAAGTCCAAGCCAAGGGGCCATCAGCAGTTTTCTGTCACCACTCGTAGATTTGAACCATGTACATTGCCTTTCAATTGGTCCTCTCCATCCACCAGCACTCCTGTGCTTCTTTGCTGAGCTCTCCCTAAGCTCCTCAAGGTCAGAGACTTTGAGTAGAAATCATTTTGATTTGGAGATGAGGGGGGGCAGGGATGGCGTTTGGGAGGCTCTGAAACTCAATCTCCAGAAATCCCTACAGCTCGTATCTTTCTATCTTTCTCATAGAGGGTGGGAAATTCTCTTTTGGGGGAAAAAGAAGAACTTTTGGAGTCCGTGAGCTGAGATGAAAGACATTCCCTCCCAACGTAGATACTTTCTTTTCCTTACTCCTATCCATCTCAGGATGGGGAAATGCTACAAGAAAAGACCTATAAACTTGCCCTTCCAATTTAAACAAAAATATTGCTAATTGCTACATCCCAGATACCAAACCTTTCACATACCCGAAAACTTCTGGGAATGATTAACACCGCCATAAAAACCAGGATAAAAGTACCAAAAAGGGGGAGGAAGAAGCAGTAGTGAAACATTATGAAAAGCAGGAAACCCTACACTATTCCAGGCAAATGGCTATCCATCCTCTCTCTCCCCCACCCTATATATATATATACATACACATATATAGTATAATATAACATAGCCAAGTGGACATCACAGGTTGCTTCCTACTAACTATCTATCTCAACGCCCTAAGAAAGAGTAGCATGATATATAAGGTTAATGAATAAAGTTGGCAGGTGAAATCAACATTGGCTAGAGAAAATTAATACTTGGCAAACTCACCAGGCCCATTGATTGGATCCTGGGAAAATTTACTGGCCTAGCTAAATAAGGAGTTTGAATTCAGTTAAGTATGCACAGGTAATCACAATAAAAAGATATTCAGTTCTGACATGGATTTTTTTGAAGGGAATATTTGTAGCTCAGGGCTGAACGGTGGGGTCCTTGGTGTTCTCTGAGCCTGGCTGTTTTCTCACAGACCCTTCATTATCAAACTAGGAAACATTATCAGTGGTAGAACAGATTGCATTACTTAGTTTGCCAATGAAACGCTTGCAAGAAAACAGCCAAGCTCAGAGAGCACCAAGGACCCCAAAATGGATTTAAGAAAAAAAAAAAAAACATTGTAAGGATTGAAGTTTCCTGCTTGCCCATTTTGGAAATTTTATAAGGCGGTTGAGTGGCCTCTCTTAAAGACAGTCCTCTTTTGGTCATATCTCAGAGGCATGTTTTCAGGGCCTCCTCCGTTCTAAGAGTTTTCCAACAGATTTCAATGCAAGGGTTCCTCCAGAAGCATTTCTTGGTATTTCCACTTAAGCTAGCAAGCATACTAGCACAATAGCCCATGCAAGTTTTATGCAGTTTCCACTTAAAACATTTACGTGCTCGGTGAACACAGCCAAAGCCACCCGAGGCCTCGTTTGCTGGGGGCTCGGCGGGGGCCGCCTGAACCAGGCCAATGGCAGTTTAATCACCCAACCCCAGATGAACGAGACATGCGAAGCCACTCCGGCTTTCAAAATTCAGTCTAGAAAAACTACGATGCTCTTTTTGCATTAGCCCACATGGTCCACTCCCGGTTTGCTTCCTGTGGGGAAAACTCAGCCTTGGCAGTAAAACATCAGTTGGTCGGGTGCAAAATGGAGGAATTCTAAAGACCGGGTCTTGTAGGATGGGGGGAGGAAGGGAGGGAGGAGAGAGAGAGAGAGAGAGAGAGAGGGAAGGGTTGAAGTAATTAAATGTAACTTTCCCCGATGAAAGGGATTTTGCGGGTTTATCTTCTAATAAGATTATGTCACGGGCACAAGTGTTGCAGAACCCCTTTGAGTGACAAGCTCCTATACTTTTATCGGGCAGGGTGACACTAAAACCTTCACGTCTTTTGTCCGGGAGAGTGAACGAGCGGAAATTTGCCGATTTTAATCCCCTGATTCATGTCCGGTACAAAAAGGAGGCCAGCTTAAGATTATTGTCCTGGCTGACAATATCACCCCTTCCATCCTCTCAACCAACATGGTGAGCTTTGTATTTGGTTGCTGCGCTGCCCCTCCCTCCACAAGAGTAGGCCTCTAAGAAGGAAAGTGGGAGTGGTGGGGGTAAATTCCATTGGCATTTACACACACACACACACACACACACACACACCAAATCCACCCCAACACTCCTCCTCTATCTATTCAAGCTGGGGATTTGTCTA
Organism: Pseudonaja textilis; assembly: GCF_049901715.1. NCBI lineage: Eukaryota > Metazoa > Chordata > Lepidosauria > Squamata > Elapidae > Pseudonaja > Pseudonaja textilis. The sequence continues at coordinate 7,709,462 of NC_142006.1, forward strand.
TGGAGATTCCCAGTCATCTAGGTCATGGGTGCCCAAAGGTGCTTTTTAAAATAAAATAAAATAAAAATTAGGGAAGGGTGTGAAATGGTTGTCGCCACTTTAGATGCACTTTCATCACACGGGGTCCCTCCAGTGAGATGATGGGAAAAAGAGGAAAGAAAGCAGCCATCAGAAGGGCACTACAGGCTAAAATTAATCTGAATTATACATCTATGGAGACGCTCCATATCCAGGTCATAGTTGCCCCAAATTGGATTTCTGGGTTGGTTTCCCCTTCCCGCGTTTGAAAACACTTCGCTTCTCATCAAAGACTGAACTGAACTGACGAAACTTCTTGGAGAACAAGTAAAATTGTTGTTGTTTTTTTCTTTGAAGAGATTTCACTTCTTCTCCAAGAGGTTTCTTCGGACAGGAAAGTCCAGTGGCCTTTGGGTCCAGTCTGAATTACATGATCTAATGTAGAATCCATCCAAGTTCTGGCAGTCTATCTTTGGATCACGCCTACAAAAATTATTGGGAAGAAGATGAAGTTTTCTTCCTTTTGGTTTATATTCCTTATTAAAAAAAAAAAAACTTCTTGGAGGAGAAGTTTTCAAAGAAAAAAAACCCAAGGGAGTCAGTCCAGCTGGTTTTTGGAAGAAGCCCCTTTGGGACAACCATGACCTGGATAATGGACAATCCCCATTAGACGTTTAATTCAGGCTAATTTTAGCATCCAGGGCCATTCTAGTTGTGGCTTTATTTCCTCCCTTTCAAATCCCCTCATTGGAGGAACCCAGTGTGATGAAAGCACGTCTAAAGTGGTGACCATCATTTCACGCCATTTTCCAATTTGGAAAAACAAAATAAAAACCTTAATCGGGGAGCTTTAAGGCAAACCTTAGAGTCCTGAAATTTTCCCTGCCAAAGATTGAATATGTGCTGAATTGGCAAAAAAGCAAACAAACAAACCCCTCTTATGTGGGAGAGTCACTTATGTGAGTTGAGCAGCTGTAGAAATAAAAACAAGAGTGTTGTGGTTATCCGGCAGCAGGTGTGGACGGCTGAGGAGAGCGAGGACTCAGATGAGGGGCCAGGACCATCAGGGAGTGGACTGCTGCCTTCAGAGATTGTGGGGGCTGGCAGCATTGATGAGGAGGTTCCTGAGGAGCCTGTGCCAAGGGCCCCTGCACGAAGGATTACTCGGAGGAAAGAACAATTACAGCAGCATAGGCGACTTGGGAGTAAGGTTGCAAGGTAATGGCCCCTCCCTCAAGAGGATAAAAGCCAGATTTAGAAAAGTGTTCTTTGCAGACAGCAAAGAAGCTCTGAAGCTCAACTGGTGGACATCTTAGTTCATGTTTGGAGAATCTTGTAAATTAGTTCTTATCTCTGGGTTTTTGGCAGCCTTGACAAACAACTTGGCAAGGCTCTTTCTTATTGGAGCTAATTGTTCGAAAGCAGCTTTTATCTGCAAAGGAACAGAATTGCGATTAAACCTTGAAAGGTGGGAAATGCTGCCTTTATCTGTGTTTGTTCTCTGGGAACCCAGTTGGGTCAGAACAGGGAGTAAATTCTAATTGGCACTAAAAAAAAAATTCTTTGCTCTGCCGATTACGTTTGAAACACTTGACAAAATGTTATGGTGGAGAGTCCCTTATGTAAGACGAACGGCTTTAGAAGTAAAATAATAATAATAAGTAAATATATTTTAAGCAGGCAGTGAATTTTTTCTCTCCTAGTTCTATTGATTATCCTTGGAAAATTACATCCACTTGATTTGGCTTTTCCTTCTTTCCCTGGGCAGGGAAGACAGGAGATAAATTCTCGTGTAGACTGGCCTTCCTTTTATTTTTATTTTATATTTCAAGACTGGCCCTCCTTTTATTTTTATTTTATAGGGGTCTATGATTAACAAATAAACATTGAAAGCAACAAAGAAGGAAATCCAATCAGCCTTCTGAGCTCTTGGGATTGTTATTTTTGGCATCAAATGACACTCATCTTACAAGACAAGGCCCTTCTCGCCACCAGACTGATGCTGTGGCAATTGAGCCCTGCTCAACATCCGGAATAAATCTTCCTCTTCTTAGATTCTTTCGTCCCCTTCCTTGGCTACAACACCAGGAACAAAAAACGCCATTTATCCCATTCAACCCCTCCATATTTTGTGGGCGTGCAAATAATCTATAAATGCAGAGCACTGAAAGGTACTTCCATTCAGAAAAAAAGTCCCTGAAGACAGAAGAAAGGAGGCAGAGCGGAGGGGTGTTGAAAATTGGTGTTAAAAAGTTGGGAAGTTGTTCCAGTTGGTGTTTCTTTTCCGCTTGGCCAAGAACACAGAATGGATTGTTAAACGGATTGATAGGGAGGGAAATTCCAGGGTTAGCTGCAACCCCCTAAGAAACTGGAAGTCAGGACTTGCATGGTTGGATGCAGCTGTGCTGGGCTGGGGAAAACAAGACTTTTTTTTTCTCTTCCAAATATGACACCTTGTGAGAGATACACAGAAACCCCAAATTCAGGGGCTTTGGATTGAAATCTAAAACAGGCCACTTCAAACTAAGTCTTCAGAAGCCGATGTGATTCCTCTCCGCCACTCTTTAAAGCACCTGTGTCTTTTTTCTCAGGCTCATGTGGCGGAGAAAGGATGCCCACGTTCTAAAAAGTTGCCCACAACTACTATAAGGTAAAGGTTCCCCTCGCACATACATACTAGTCATTTCTGGCTCTAGGGGGCGGTGCTCATCTCCGTTACAAAGCCAAAGAAGAGCCAGTGCTGTCCGAAGCCGTCTCTGTGGTCATGTGGCTGGCAGGACTAAACGCCAAAGGCTCACAAAACGCTGTTCCCTTCCCACCAAAGGGGTCCCTATTTTCCTACTTGCATTTTTACGTGCTTTCGAACGGCTAGGATGGCAGAAGCTGGGACAAGTAGCGGGAGCTCACTCTGTTACGCGGCGCTAGGGATTCGAACCGTCAAACTGCCGACCTTTCTGATCGACAAGCTCGGCGTCTTAGCCGCTGAGCCACCGCAAATACTATTTTGAAGTAAGGTCAGAGGGAATCTCTTTCTACTTCTCTGACCTATCTTCTCCTTCTCCCTCTCTTCCTTTTCCTTCTCTTTCTCATACAGACACATTACATGCAGAATTACAGAGTTGGAAGAAACCTTGGAGACCTTCAACCCTCAGTTCAAACAGGAGACCTTATATCACTCTGGACAAAAGGCTGCCCAGTCTCGTCTTTAAAATCTCCAGTCTTGGACCACCTACAGCTCCTGGAAGCGAACTGTGGGGTTCCCTTAATTTTTAAGAATTCTCAACTTGCAGACACAAAGGAGCTATACTGGACCAGATGAGTGGACCTTCTCCTTCCCCTTCTCCATCTCCATCCTTCTCCTTCTCCCTTCCTTTTTCTTCTCTGTCTCCATCCCTCTTCCTTCTCCTTCTCCATCCCCCTTCCTTCTCTTTCTCCTTCTCCTCCAGTAAAAAAATTGTCCGTCCTCCTGATCTTTGTCCAGCCTTGGCTCTCACCCCATCCAAAGACACAGCCCCTCAGAAGTGTAGGATGGCCGCAGCCTAACACAAAATTTGCATGCTGCTTCCTCGCCATAAGAACCGTGAGGCTGCCTGTCCCCTTGACAAGCCGTACAGAAGCATTAAATAACATGAGGAGGGTTTACATAATGAAACACCAAAATATCTAACGCTATGAATCACCCAGACTCAAACAGATGCTTAGTGTTACAACATGTCAGCAGGAGCAGTAATTGCAACTGTATGAAAAGTTTCAGCCTGAAACCGCTTTATTGAAAAAGAAAAGTTCAACAACTCCAGAGAATTGTACTATATATATATATATATATAAAAAAGGCCTTCGTGTTTTCACAACGATTCCAGAATTGTTACTGTTTGAAAGAACCTGCTCTGAGCAGTGTCACCCACAAATCCACACATCCTGTTTGCTTCTTCCCACTCACTGATGCGTGTAGGAAACTGTCTCCGTTTGCAAAGAGAGAGATCCAACTTCGCTTCAGGGAACAAGCCAACGTTTTTCTGGATAAGGTGATGAAAAGAGCAGAGATGAGAGAGAGAGAGAGAGAGAGAAAGCTTCCTTGAAAAAGGCACGCCAACTTCTCAAAGCCGCTTTGCGTTAAATGTGTAGCAACAGGAAAACCCTCGGTGTATCCTTGTGGGTGGCAAACATGTTCCCCCCCCCAAAAAAAAAAAAGAAAAACTTGCACCCTTGAAAGAGACAACCGAAGAGGAGAAATATAGCGTAATAGTTGAAGATCCTTCCATATCTCCCCGGAAGTGTGGTGAGAAATAAATCAATTAAATTTCGCTTGGATTGCAGGAGTTGTTTTTGTGGAAAGGGGTTACTGCTTTCTGCCAATGTTTTCCCCCCCTTTTTTTTCTTTTTAAACCTCGCAAATTAGTGTCGGGCTCCTCTGTTGCTTTCCCATCCAAGGATCAATCTGGCCCACTGTGGTTAGCATCCAAGGTCAGCCAAGCTAGTCCCAGGCCATCTTTGTCTGATTTTGGTAAGGATAATTCCATGAAGGCTTCCTGAGTGTTGCCCGAGAAAAAGGAAAGATCTCAACGACCGAATTGGGAGCCCTACTGACAGCAGACTCTGTGCTCCGTGTCCTGCTTCCTTCAGCTCCATTTATCAAATAGATTAGGCAGATAAAAGCTGAATAACAGCTCTTCCCCCCACCCACCTGTAAACCTGCAACTGTTTTCTCCAAGTACACAAGCTGCTAAACATGAGTCAAGAAATGTTCTTCTCAGCTTGAGTAAACCTCCTATGCACACCTTCCATATTTTGGGGGCTCACTTTTGGTGCATCAAACCACGTTGTTTGAAGGGGGACAAAACTGGGACCTCATTTTTGCATCAGCGGGAGAAGAGCCGGCAGAGCTGGAAGGCGGAGCTAAGCATGTCATCAGCTTAGAGTTGTTACGTTGCCACAAAGGATCCAAGTCCAGTCCCTCTTGAATCTATCGACTCTTTTCTGATGTCAGTTTAGTATTTAATTTCAACTGACTAGATTATTGTCAGGCACAGGAGATCAAAACCATACACTGAGCTGCAGTTCAGGAATTTTATTGCTAGAATCTAGAAGCCAGTCAACTAAAGTTAAACTGAAAACTCTTTGTTGCTCTACGTATATCAGGTAAGCTTCATAATCAGCACTATAGTATATACGATGCCTCTGGAATCTACCACTTGCTTTGTGTTCCAGGGGAGGCCACACACTGGAATGATCCTTCCCTATATAAAAAATACACCCTCACTGCTGCACCACAACGGGATTTTGAAGTCAAGTCCCCCTTAGATTCGGAAATCCCAAATCAAGATTTGTCAGCTGAGAACCAAGCTCAGACAACCCCTGAGGCTTGGACATAAAAAGGAGTCGCAGAAAGATTCCCAGCAGCTCCTAGGTTGTTAAACAAGTCGAGGCAAACCATGCCTTTCTTTTTTTTTTTTTTTTTTTGGAATGCTCAGAATCTCAAGCAAGGGATCCGAGTGCTACCCGTCATATTTTCCTCCAGTAAAAACTGTTCTTCACAGCATGCTCCATGCCTACCTAGAGTCGAACAGGGAGAGGATCGGCTTGAAAATAGCCAGGGAACAGATATAGAAGATAGAATAAATAGCAGGTTGGAAGGGACCTTGGAGGTCTTCTAGTCCAACCCCTTGCTCAAGGCAAGTGACCTTATACCGTCCTGGTCAAATGGTTGTCCGGTCTAATCAAGCACCCCGATTTTGATCCACGTGACTGTGGGGATGGTATGACGGTTGTACCTGTGAGGACTGGCTGTAAATCACATTTTTCAGTGCCATTCCAACTTTGGACTGTCACTAAACAAACCATTGTCAATCGAGGAGTACCTGTAGCCGCGATGGGCCCTCCCTGCTCACTAAGGCAAGCTCATTTTCCGATATTTATTTGTGCTAAATGTCCTTTCTAATGAAAGCACCTGAAAAATGTTTCTTCCTATTCCAGTTTTGATGGCGAGAGGGTGGCAAAAGAATCCACGTTAGAGAAGATCTTACCCATGTACCTCTTTTATCTTCCCTCTCCTATATTTTGAGTTTTGAGCGGCGACACTCATTGCACATGCATGGTTTTTATTTAAGAAAAGAAAAGAAAACAAACCCAGGAAAAAAAAGGCAATCCCCCCCTTCACTGCTTCTTTGATTTGGGCTCTTGGCCAAAGAATACATTTGGGGGGGGGGGAGGGATACTCCCCATCAAGCAAAGAGTTTAAAGGGTCAGCCTTTGGAAATAAGGCCAATGCATTGATCTATTTGGTAGGTTTATAAACTGCCAAGTGGAACCAACTCTCGGCGTTTTACAGCGCCAACAAAAGCCACCGCTGCTTTAAACACCAATTCGGACATAAATTCCATAAAAATAGTGAGTAATAAATACTAAAAAGGGTAATAAAATATTGGTAACATCACCATGGCACCGACACGAATCCACATCTCAGGCAATCTTCACAGAGAAGCAGCTGAGATCGATAGATCGATAGATCGATAGATCGATAGAGATATATGCCTATTTATGAGCATCACAACAACCCTGCAAAGCAGGTCAGAATGAGAGAGGCTGGTTCCAAGTCACCCATAAGACTATAAGGATGGACTCTCCTTAATTCCAGTTTAATGTCTTCAAAAATTACACCCCACTGAAGCCTTTTCTCTCCCTGCTTCCGAAATGAAATCCTTGGATACACCAGTTGTTGTGTTTTTATCTCTCCCATCACATTGTTCCAAGAAACAGCACATCCGTTTTACTTTTCTGGTTGCAAAACCACATACCAAATACTTGCAAATATTTGAGGGGAAAAATTGAAAGGGGGGTAATTAAAAAAAACAACCCTCATCATATATAACTTGAACCTTTTGCAATCGCTCCAAGAAAAAGGAAGACCAAAGCGCCATCAACTGCCTTCTGGTAAAACCTAGCTTGAAGACTTGTGTTTAAGGGAAAAAGATAAGGAGAGAGGAACAATCTAAGAACAACCCTACTTTCTTTTGCAAAAGCTCTTTAAGAAAAAAAATGAAAATGTCCTGTTTCTGGCCTCAAGAGCTGCCCTTTCCAAGAGCACTCGTCTGCCTGCCTGCCTGCTTGACTTTTTGTCTATCATCTAATTCTCTCTCTCTCTCTCTCTCTCTCTCTCTCTCTCTTTCTCTCTCTCTCTGGAATTAAGGGAAGAAGTCAGTGTCAAGCCATCCCCTTCACTTTTCCAAAACTTTGAGCTTCTCATCAGGTCATCAAAACATGAGATTCCTTCTCTTGTTGGGATGGAGAACCTATCTCCTCGCTTCCCTCTAACATCCTGGCAGGGCTTCCTTGGGCCACCTCAAAGGCAGCCTAGAAAATAGCCTTGTCTTTGAGTCAAACCATGGCAGAAATAAACGGCCACCAGAAAAAAGTCTCATGCCTTTCATTAGCATTCAGACTTCCTCAGTTGTGCTCCTTCTTCCAAACACCCTTGAGTAGACGATGCACGACGGTGTTCCAATAGAAGAAAATATTTGCAGCTCAAGGTTGAACTGTGGAGTCCTTGGTGCTCTCTGAGCTTGGCTGTTTTCTTGCCGACGTTTCATTACCCAACCAGGGAACATCATCAGCGCACGCTGGTGTCTAAAAAAGTTAAGCTGCCAAGCCCTTGTAACTTCGTTTTGGGGATGTAGGTTATTCTGAGGTCAGCTCCAGCTACTGAATTCCCTCTTGAGATGTTCGGCTCAACGTGGCTTCCAGGAACCAAGTGCACATCTGGTATCTCAGTCCAGTGGCAAAACTCAAATATGCGACGTCCGAAGGCACATTCAGCTCAGGGCGCATTGCAGCTGCTTTAACTGGGACAAACATAAGACATTTCATCATCAGCAGAAAGCATCCAAGTTGTTGACTGCAGGCTTTTGCCCCTGGAACATATTGCATCATGCAAGAAGCTCTTGATCTTCGCTCGATACTGTCAAAGAATCTCATATATACGTGTATATATAGGAATGAAATTTTGGCAATAAATTCTGTTTCTGACATCCCTTTGAATTCAGGGCACGCGTTCTGTTCACTGTAATGACCAAAACAAAGTTTCTTCTGTCTTCCTCCGTTTACCAAGGCAGGCCATCTCTGACATATATGACCACAATGGAGCCCTAAAATTTCTGTTACTAAGTGAGATGGTTGTTACGTGAGATTGGCCTCCTTTTATGGCCTGACTTGCCTCAGTTGTGTAATGAATCACTGTGGTTGGGAAGTTAGCAACACGGTGGTTAAGGGAATGGACTGTGCTCATCAGAAGGTCGCAAAGGGGATCGATCACGTGATCCCAGGGACACAGCAACCGTCATAAATACGAGCCAAGGTTGCCAGGCGTCTGAATTTGGATCATGGGGGACACTGCAGTGCTTGCAAGTGTGAAAAAATGGCCCAGAAGTTGCTTTTTTTTCTGTGCCATTTTAACGATCACTAAGTAAATGGTCATAAAGGCCACTTGTAAACCAAAAAGCTCCCACAGATCTTTTTAAAATTATTTGGTAAAAAGAATGCCATTCTTGGAAATTAGTTGCATGCCACTCCCTTAAAAAGAAAAAAAGAAAGAAACTCTCTTCAACTCTCACTTCTCCTAAAATTATCCCAGTGGGGGAGTCCGAGAGAAAATGTTTTGGATTCCAGCAATTGAAGCTAATACGTTTCCCCTCGCGGAAAAACATCTTAACACATTTAATGTGGTCCTAAGCGCTTTTCTTGCCGCATTTCCAAGTAATCTAGCAAAGGGTTGCATTTTGTAATTACCACCCAGATATTTGAGGCAGTCTATTATCTGCTTGCTTTACTTTAACAGGAAAATTAGGGAGAGAGAGAAAAAAAAACCACATTATCTTACTTTTATTAAAAAGTGTGAGAGGAAGACAAAAGGAGGAGAGGAAGAACAATGTCGGTTCCCTCTTGGCTTAAATGCAAATCAGATCGGAAGACAGCCGGAGCACCTAACTTATCTTAATGCTATCAACATAACATTTGTAATGTGACTGTGTCAACTGAGTTTTTCTTTTCGTGCAATTTGCTGCAAATGTAGACCACATATTTACTTTATCACCCTTAGATGAAATGAGACCGAAGCCTCAGTTTGTATATTGTGTAATCTTGAAGTTTGTTGAGGTGGATTGCTTTGACAATCCTAAATGCACCACAAGAGGGGGAGAAAAATCCCCTTAATTTCAGCAGAAACTTGTTTTCCCCACTTCAGACCGGTCTTCGTAATCAATGAACCGGCTCCATCCTTTGTCTTGAACCACTCCACTAAAACCTGCAGTCATGGTGTTAATCCTACAATGTTGTCCCTTCTGCATCATGGGGGAACGCACAAAAGGCTAGAATGTTAACCCAAGAGATCACAAACTTAGATAGGTCGGAAGTGCTCAGACCTGATTTCCAAAGCAGGTTTGTCCCAGCTTGGATCTGACTTCCGGATTTAGTATTATAAAAACATCTGGGTGCTGTGGAAAGACCGTGGTCTAGTGGCTAAGCCACCTGGATAAAAACTAGGAGACGGTGAGTTCTAGTCTTGCCTCAAGGCACGAAAGCCAGCTGGGTGATTTGGGGCCAATCACCAGGAGACTGGGACTTCTAGTCCTGCCTTAGGTGTGAAAGCCACCCCATTCTTTGAGCCAAACCCACCTCACGAATTGTCAAAAAACAGGAGGAAGAAAGAGCATTAGACAACATTTGCCACCTCGAGCTGTTTATTAAAGGAAAAGAAGAAGACGAAAGGTGGGATGTAAATTAAATAAATAAATTGCGCCAAGCAGGAAACGCATAAGATCAGGGAAGGTACAGAGGACACTTACAACATGTATTCTCTAATGTCCTTGGCCACAACAGAACCCAAATTTCTAGGCCTGTCGTAAAGGAAAAGAGGAAGTAAAACCCCATCTCTGGATGAGGAAAAAAACCCCAAATAACCAAGGTGCTGGAGGGAAACATGAGAGGAGGGCGAGACAAGGGGGGATTTTAGGAGACCGTTCGTGTAATCTGTCCCCAGTTACATTTTTTCGAAGGAGCAACTTTGGAGGGACAGTTGATTTACGGCCAGCGCTTTCTCCCCTTCCTTTTCTTCGCCTGCTCCCCCGCTGCTCCTCCAGCCTTGTCGAAGGGAAGAAACCCGCGCAGCAGGTGTGCTTGTCCTGTCAGACAAGGCGCTGCGATCTAACAAAAGGCCAAAACAAGTTGATATCTTTTTATTTTGGCTCAACCCGGAAATACCATTCCACCAATTAGAAAGGCTTTAAGGAGAGCCGAGCAGCCTGGAGAGCTTTGCTCTCGCGTAGACTTCTCTCTTTGCGTTAGAAGAATGGCTGTTTCTTTAAAAAAAAAAAAGAATTTTACAGGCCCAGCAATTTTAAATAGAACCTAGAAACCTAGGGCTGGAAGGGACCCTTGAGATCTTCTAGTCCAACCTCTGCCCAAAGCAGGAAAACTTATACCACCATCCTGGTCAAATGGTTGTCCAGTCATTTTTAAAAAATCTCCACTGATCCACAAGCGATTCCAATGATTGAGGTGGATATTGTTGTTTTTTTGATGCCCTGGCATTTTCTATCTCCTATTGAATGTCTGGTGCCCTAAATTATTCCTACAAATATCCAGGATATGGATATGCCTTCTAAAAGACACTCAGTGCTCAGAATCTGATGAGATTGGTAAACACTCATGCTGTCACCCTCTTTTTATATATATGTATATATATATAATATATATACATACATACATATGATTTTTATGTGTGTGTGTGTGTGTGTGTGTGTGTGTATGTGTGTAATATATATATATATATATATATATATATATATATATATATATATATATATATAAAATAAAATTTTATATATATATACATACACACACACACATACATCACACACACATATATAATGCATTCAACCAGGGAAAAATAACCAATTCTAGACCTAGGTTCATTTAACTAGGGAAATTTCGCCATGTCTAAATCTAGGCTGCATTTAAAAAAAAAACCACACAGAGGGAGAAAATCTTGGGATAGCACTGTTTGCCTGTCTAGTTTTTCATACGCGTGTCTGCTGATATGTTTTCAACTGTCACACATATTTGTTTACACGTGTTAATGCAAATAATTGCAAGTTCGTAAATATTTAGCCAGTCATTTGAACATGCTAAAGCTGCCATTAAAACATTTGTACTTGTGGTTTTTTTTTTAAAAAAAAAACACACCTCATTTGTTCTTTCAGTGTTGGCTTCCTTGCTGTCGTTGTAACGACCTATAAGATATGGAGTTCATTATCACATCACTTTCCCTACTGCCTTTCAGTAGTGAATTGCCTATGGCTAATCTAGAAACCGAATGTATCTAAACCATACAGATAAATTTGCATTTTCTTGACTTCGGTACACAATAACTCTGCGGTAGTTAATAGGATGTCTCTTTACAGTAATTAAAGATATTTGTTCCAAAGCTCAGGAAAACCAGCGCAGGTTAGAACAAAGGACGAAGCTGTGATCTTTGCTTTGTTCATGTCTCTTTACAGTCATGCCGCAAAATCAAAACAGTGATTGCAAAATCCCACACATTATTGTACGTTTAAGCCAAGCAAGAGCAGTCACCGGCTCCTCCTAACACCTACACAACCAATTGCTTCAAAGTTATAGATTATTACATGGGAGATCAAAGGACACACAGTAACTTGCAGTCATTTGCCCTGCAGAAATGCCGATCTTCATCGCTGTTTTCTGCCTTTCGTTTCTAGCTTCCAACAATCCTTCTTTCTTTCTCTCCCTCCCTCCCATCCATCCATCCCCACTGTTAAAGCAACTTTTAAGTCTGATATTTTAATTTTGAAGCTGGCCAAACCCGCAGAAATTAAAACTTTTCTCTGATGATTTTACCTAGCTGGGGTAATGAAGCATTTGCAAGTTCAAAGAGCACCAAGCGCCCCTCATTTCAATCCTGAAATGAGGATTGAAATAAGATCTTCTCCTTTATTGGTAAAAATTTTCCCTTTCCATCCTGACATTCAAAGCAAAGCCTTTGAATGAAACATTCAGGGCTTGTTAACAATCTACAAATATCTTCCAGTGGAACAAGCATGCGATGCCACAGAACGGGGACAACAGAAAAGTAAAAATAAACAACCAGGAGAAAAAAATTGTTAAGAAAACTAATCGGCCATAAAGATTTGGTGTCGATACGCTGCAGTGTCATTTCAGTTCAGAAATGGCAGATTTCCAGAAAAAAAATGTCAAAATTTGCTCCAAATGTGTTTTTTTTTTTTTTCAAAAGGCAATTGGACTTTCTTTGTTTTTTCTTGAAGAAATTTCATTTCTTATCCAGAAGTGAAGAAGCTTCTTGGATGAGAAGCGAAACGTCTTCAAGGTAAAACCAAGAAAGTCCAATTGCCTTTTGAAAAAGAAAAAGAAAAGAAAGCACCTTTGGGGCAACCATGCGGTGGATGATTGAGCATCTCTCCATAAACTGGGTCACGGTTTGAGAGTTTTGTATCCTTGTCGTAACTAAAATTGTTAAAACAAGTCTGGGACAATATTAAAAAGAAAAACCAGCCAGATCCTTTCCAAAAACTCTGTAAAAGGGGTGATTTTTGTAGCTCATAATGCTTTGGAGACTAGATCAGTTTTGATTCTAGAAATGTTGTGTATTATTTACGTGGTTCACTTTTATTTCTGTTTAAACCTAGAGGAAGAAGCTATTTTATTATGTATCTGAACTCAACAAAGTTGGAAGTTACTTTCTCCCCCCCATATTTTATCTTTCTTTTCTTGTAATTCTGCTTTTTCTTGCTTTGTTTCTTTTTCTAACTTTTTACTATGATTCTGTATTTTATCCCTTTTAAAATTCAACAACAATATTATCTGCACATGATGCAATCTATTACGATTGTGAGTAGCGTTTTAGGTCCAATAAGTATCTGCAGCTCCCAGGAAAACATAGAATCAAATGGGCAGAATCATTCGATTATTAGAAACACACCGTGAGAAAACAACTTGAACAAGCTTCTTCGCAGCCACATGGAAATATCCTGCCTGCTTAATATCAAAAAGTATTTATCTATTTAGAAAATGTATATGACCTCCCGGTCACTTTGAGTGACTCTGGACAGCTTACAAAAAAAAAAAATTTATATTGTCAATTGAGTCTCCATTCGCTTGGTTGATTCAGAGATATTGCAAACGGCACGTGTGCCTCTTCTAAATTCGACCAAGGGTAGATCCTCACCCTTTAGCCTTAGAGTTTGGCTAGGCTCTGGATTAAATGTCTTTTTAAAGGCCCATCTTTCAACCATGGCATAAGCTTTCCTAAATGGACATGTTGAAGACAGAAGCCCCCTTTGGACAGACGGTATTTGCAAGAGAGAAAGCGGGGTGGGGGGGGGGAAAGGCACCCGTGGCTCCATCTATTCAGCTAGGATTTTCAGAAAGATGCAATATTTATACCCTGCATCGACTCCTTACCAATTACACTCACCCATTCCCCGGTTTCCATAGCAGAGGATTTTGGAGTAGCTGCTATGAAACGCACATAGTTTCTCTCTAACTGCCCACCCCTCCCAAACCTTTTGGGAGGGGGGTTGTCTTTGAGTGGGGAGGGGGGGGGTGAGGGAGAACCCTCCTGAATGTTAGACAAAAGCTAATGTACAACCAGAAATGTCGTCTTTTGTCTGCTGGCAGGCCACTTGCAAAGTCATATTATGTCGCGCCGATTGAAGTGACCATGTTTTAACCCTCTCTGGGCACAAAGACGGCCCTAAATTTTAGTGACAAGCGTGAAGTGGGGAAAGAAAGACCAGGGAGAAAAGAAGAGGGGCCGAGATTAGAAGCAGCCCGAAAGTCAAAAAGGCAGAGGAGAAGATTTAAAACAACAACAAAAAAACAACAACAACGATTAAAATCGATTAAAAACAACAACAACAATCTCCGGGCACCCTACATTTAGATTGATTGTAGAGCCAATTCCGGTTTGTCAGAGTTGAATTATAAATTCTTTCACACCAGGGGAAAAAAAGTAGCCCATTTCTGAGTGTGTTGTTAATGTACTTTGTGGGGAGGAACGTGACAACGGAACGGCTCTTCATTTCCTTCTCCCCATTTTAATCTACATCAGTTTTATGCTTTAGATCTAGAAAATGTCCTGCCCTGCCCAGCAATAACAATAAATAAATAAAAAAGGACATCCTTGCATGGTCTTGGGGAAGGAAGGAAGGAAGGAAGAAGACTAAAATGGAGCTTTCTCAAATTTCTTCTTCCTAGTCATGACATCCCTGAGGACTGGCGACTTCATAATCACGACTGTCCTTGGAGAACCGCATCCCTGAGGTTGCAAAGTAGGCCCAAGCAACCTAATTCAGGTTGGGTTTGCTTGCTTTCCAAATGAAGGTGACTTCACTGGGTCTCAGCAAAGGCTGGCAATGAATCATGGCTCCGCTTTGAAGGACTGGTGGATAGTGGATATAATGCCCCTTTGGACAGACACCAGCCGCTTCTCAGCCGCCCTAGTAGAGGCAGTTTGAGGGAGGACCTCTAGGGAAAAGCGCGAAGGGCGCATTGGATCCTAATGCTGAGGGCAGCTCCTATTATTGTTTTAAACGACCACGAAACAGCCGTTCAGGGGTCCCCGCTTGCCCTCTGCCTTTCTTGGTTCCCACCCTAAGGGACCCTCCAGCTATGCAAGCCGGCTCCGTTCAGCCAAAGACTGCGCGCACCAAGGCGAAGGAAGCGTGGGCGGCCGCGGCGTCGCGGCGCCTGGCCTTCGCTCTGGGCTCCCCCGAGGAAGGAGCCCTGGGCCAGTTTCTGGGCTGAGGCCCACTTTCTTTCTCCCTGGGGGGGGGGAGGCCCAGAAGCTCGCTTGGGGCTTGAACCCGGCTCTCCTTCGGTATGTCTGCAACTCGGGGGGAAAGCGCGCCCGGGGCGCAGCGCCCTAGCCAGGTGATTCGCACCAAGAGCGCACGGGCTCTCCCGCAAAAGGAGGGACTTCGGGAGCCCGACCAACTCTCCAAGGCGCTCTTCGGCTCTTACGCCGGGCGGTGGGGATGACCGAAGCCGGGTCTGGCTGGCTCCGCCACGTCCACCTAAGCGGCGAGGTTGTCGTCCCCGCCTGCCCCGCGGCAGGTGCGTAATGGCGATCCCACCCCGCCCCGCGAACATCTTCAGGATCGCTCGCCGACTCCTAGTTTAAGCTCAGATTAAGACGGCGGGAAGTAGAAGGATGCCCCTCTCCCCAAGTGGGGGGGACGCGCGAACAGATTCATAAAGGTGGGGAAATAAAGGGCGATTTCTTTAAAAGGGATGAAGAGAAAGAGAAAAGAAAAGCGGGTGCGGAGGGAGGGAGGAAGGAAGGAATAGAAAAGGAAAACAACAGGGAGAAGTAAAAAAGGGAAATGAAATAGAGGGGGAAACGAGAAGGGAAGGAAGGGAAGAAGGGAAGAAGGAGAGAAAAGAAAAAAACGGGAAAAGGGAATTAAGGAAAGCAAAAAGACGAGGAGGGGGAAAAGAAAGGAAAAGAGGAAAGGAAGAAGAAGAAGAAGAAGAAGAAGAAGAAGAAGAAGAAGAAGAAGAAGAAGAAGAAGAAGAAGAAGAAGAAGAAGAAGAAGAAGAAGAAGAAGAAGAAGAAGAAGAAAGCTGGGGGGGGGATTTCTTCAGCGGGAACACATAGGCCAGCTCCTTCTTTCCACCCCCCATAAAAAAAAAAAAAAACCCCACAGGTCCGGTGAAGGGGCGGCTTCACTTGGCTGGGAAGCGCCGACTTTTATCTTCCCCTCGAGCGAGCGAGCGAGCGAAGAAGCCACCGCGTCGCCTCTCCAATCCCGACGCGCTCACCGGGCAGCCAGAAACCGACGGCCGGGCCGAGCAGTCCCTCCGGCCGAACCGGCGGGGGTTGCAAAGCCGGAATTTTGCGTGCGTTTGTGCGTGGGGATCCTCCTCGCTCTCTGAGCTCGGTTTGTTTTCTTGCAAACGTTGCACGGACAAACCCAGGATTCCTTCCAGCCCCGTAAACACGTCGCCAGTTTTACCCGAGGGTGGGGCTGGGGGGAGAGAGAGAGAGACTGTCCCACCCCACCTACTACCCCTTTGGAGTAGTCTTACTCCAGAAAGTTTTGGAGTATCGAAATGAATTCCCGAAAGTCGCGAAAATCGGTCTGGAAAGCCAGCTTCGAACCCTCGCCGAATCCGAATTAAGGGACGCGCCTTCCGCGATCTCGTTCGTTTAAAAAAAAAAGGGGGGGGTCTTTAATCCTTGCCAGGCTGAGTCCAGATTAGGTTGGCAGGAAAAAGAGGCGCCGTTTCAACACACCAGGAAGATGGAAAACGAAAGAACCTTTTTTTAAAATATAAATCTAACTTACCCGCGAACACCACAATGAAACAGGGATGCGTGATTTAAAGACGGGGGAAAAAGGCGCTTTTCGGTTTTATTTGCCCATCGATTTTGGGGAGATGGATTCCAAAGAATCTATCCCCCCTCCTTCTATGTTGACTGCCAATCTTTTTAGTTTGGAGGTTGCCGGGGAAAATCCAGCTCCAATAACTTTAGTTATAAGCAGTTTGCATTTATTTTGGAGAAGGCCGTCTTCCCACCCACCCATTCCTAAAAATAAATGAAACTCTTCCTTTAGACACCCCCGTGCTCTATTTTTTTTTTTTTGCAGCACTATATTCAGAAAGGATTTTTTAAATTTTAATTTTTTAAAAAATATATCCTTGAAACCTTTCTTCTATTGCACAACTTTCCTTGGGAATATGCAACGCCTCTTTTCCCTTCCAAATGCATTTGCATGCGAGTTAAAATAATGATGATTAATGGCTCCTTCGAGAGGGAGGCTTTTGCTGGTTTCTCCCCAGACAGTTTAGGATCGAAATACCAACCTAAAAACAGGCTGGGGGGGACAACCACCCTTCCTTCACCCAGTGTTTTTAAAAAAGTAATAGAAGGGTCATAACAATATTTGGATAGGGGTTTCAACTGCACTTATAAAATTCCTCACCGATGGACTGTGTCTATAAATACACATCTTGCTTTCAAAAATAAAATATCTTTTAAAAAGGGAATGTTTTTATTTATTTATTTTCCCCATTTCTAAACCACTTCTCTCCTTCAGAGAGATTTGAATCGCTTCGTGGAAAGGAGGAGAGATCGATTTTAAGACATGCCCACCTAAAAGAAAATTGAGAAGAGGAGGTTTGTTTCAGAAAGAGAAAACAGAAAGGAAAAGGTAGGGAAAGGGAAGGCTATAAATTGTTTCCTTGAAAAAAAAAATAATGACAGTGACATCTCTTGGAAAAAAAAACCACACACACACACACACAAATAACCCGAGGGGAAGGCAAGCAGCTCAGAGACGATTTGAGTAGGAAGTGGCCCAAATCTTCCAAAAATGCAACACAAAAAAAACACGATCCAAGTTGGATCGGAGACCCCCACAAGGAAAGGACAAAGACACCCGGCCTTTACTCACTCAAAGCGTAACTTAACAAGCTTGGGAATAAGCTTAATAAATGAGACGTACAGTGAGCCATCTGCCCCCACCCTAAATCCACTTGTGGTGAAAACCCATTTTCGGGGGGTCCAACCTCCACTACCTACCCCAAATACACTGTGTAGCCTTTTTTTCTTTTTCTTTTTGAATTGCACACAACAAGCCTGCAGAGTAGCTCTAAGAAGAGGGGAGGATAAAAGGAAAGAGAGATCGGAGGGAAACCCCTTCAAGGCAGGGAGGGGGAGGAAGATTTAAGAGAATGGAGTCCCTTTCGAGAAACAATGGAACATTTCTCTCCGGAAGTCGCAACAATGGGTTTTAAAGCAAAAGGGTGGAGCTATGGCCCTTTGATCCGAAAAGTTGGCCTTATTCTCTTGGGAATCCTCCTAAATTTTCCGCCTTCACTGCTTTACGCCTCTCCCAATACTACCCGGATGCCGTTATAAATGAGATCAAACCAGGGAAGGCAGCGGTGAAGAATTCCAGCGGCTAAAAAGGAAAGGTTAATAACAATAACAACAATAACAGCAGCAATACTAACAATAAGGGTAAAGGTCTTACTGTTGGTAGTCTTGCTTGCAGTAAAGCTTCCGGTCTCGGAAGTAGCAGCTAGTGGTTAGCGCCTGTTGGCAGACGGCGCATTGCAAGCACTCTTCGTGCCACGAGGATTCATTGACACGCATCAGGAAACGGTCGGAGATGGGACGCTGGCACCCCTCACAAACCGACTGGTGTTGGCAATCCGGACCCTGAAGAGAGGAAGAGGGGGGGGGGGGAAAGATGTGTGAAAAAAAAAAGAGAAAGAAAGACAAGGCAGAATCACACACACACACACACACACACACCCCTCCGAAAAAGCACAAATCCACAGGGTTGTTTTAAGGATTGGTTCACCCAGGGGCCAAACGCTGGCTTTGAAAGGCCTGGAGGGACCTTTATTTTTATTTTTTATTTTTATATTTTGTTATCTCAAGGCTTCCTTTTCCGCCAGGAAAAGAGAGACAGGGGTGAGCTTCTGATGGGAATCCAACTATTTACAACTCCTGTTCTTGATGATTAATACCTCTCCTGCCATTGCTGGTTTACTCAGAAGGAAGCAGCCAAGACTCACTTGCAAGAAAACACACCTGGAATTCTGGCCAAGGCAAAAGTCACCTTTAGCCTCTTCTGTCCCTGATCTCTGTCACTTGGAATCATCACCCCAAAACATTGATTGCACCACAGTAGTTACCACCATCCTTATATTTTATACTAGCAATAGCACTACTGTAGCAGACAGTTGTCATTATTATTATTATCTCATTTGGCCTGGCTCAAAAAGAAAACCCTAAGAAGATAAAGGCCAAGGAGAACAAAATAATAATTGCACTATATAAACACACCAAGAAGTTTGTCTCAATGCTCACCAAGTTAAAAACACAGAGTCCCCCTCCACGCCATTCAGCCCTGGCCTAAATGGTTCACGTTCCTCTAATTCAATAGCGAATAAATTTAATATTTTTTTTTAAAAAAAACCCAAACAATTCAGTACATTATTAAGACAAATGGTGGCCTAATATCAGGGCTTATTAACTGCGTGATGATGAACCCTACTAATGCCAACTCCAGGTGGAAAGGTGGCAGTGCAGCAGGAGTGTGAGGCAGAGAGAAAGCCTGCCCTTGTAAATCAGAAGAGACAAGGGAGTTGGCTGGATTGACAGCCTACAAATCTCCTTTTTGGAAGAAGTTTTCTCGGAATTTGGCACGCGGTTGTTACTGGCTGGAAAAGGCGCAGAATTTCCAGGGAAAGTTGTCTTAAAGAGCGACCGTGTTCGCTGACAGCAGCTGGGCCGGCTTCGGATCCACACGGGGATGGGAGCAATTGGGAAATGGGGGGGGGGAGGAAAGAGCCGAGTTGACGTGGGGATTGAGGCCCGGTTGAAACGGGAAGAAGTAGGGTTCTTAGTTGTGAGGTTTGCAAAGAGGGAAGGAGGGAGGGGAGAGAGAAAAATATATATACCCCGAGCGCATCTGGCCTTCCGGAAGAGAGGCGAAAGGGAAGCGGTGGGTCGGATTTTCTCCGCTTCGTCAGAGAACTTCAACACTAAATCAGTGCGCCGCGAGAAGTAGCGGGGAGGCGCGCAACACCCAGAGACAACCACGCCAACACACCGTCCCTTCCAATTCAGGGGCTCCCCTTCGGGATACGCCCGAGCTGAGCGCTTCGGCCCGCCTGGCAGGCGTCGCTCCGTTTTAGCCAGAGTTTTAACAAGCGTGCCAAACAACCGAACTCTCTTGGAATCCGGGGAGCGTCCACCGCGGGTGCCCCTTCTGACGTGCCCGGGAGGAAAGCGAGATCCAGCGGCCTATTTTTGTTTTCTTTCTTTCTTTTTCTTTTCTCGGCCTCGCCAAGGAAGGTAAAAGCGCAACGATTCAGGTTCAGAAGTTGGACCGCGCGAAACGCAGCCTGGCGATCAAGCGCCAGTTTCTCAAAGCAGCTGGTTTGAAAGAGGGGCGCGCGTACCCACCCTCCAAAAAGAGGGAGGTTTGAAGGGCCGGGGTGGGTGGAACCGTAATGGATTGGAAACTGGCAAAGGGATAAAATAAATTGCAAGGGCTGCGGTCGGCGTTTTGGATAAACACGGGAAGGGGAAAACACACACACACACACACACACTCGTGTATCACTCAGTTCGGGGTGTAAATCAAGGCCGGGCGCGCAAGTGGCGTGAAAGTGATTCCTACCAGCCTGCTCTGCCCTTTACGGGTGGATTCTCGGCCGGGATAACTCGCCTCTCTCCCTCCACAAGTTGCCGACTATCTCTAGCCGCAATTGGTCGGCGCTGGAAACCGGAGGGGAAAGGAGGAAGGGGCGCGCGGCTGCTCCCCCGTGCCAGGATCGGGGTCAAGGAAGGCGAGTTTTATATATGTACATCTGGGGGGTGGGGGTGGGGGTGGGGGGGGAGAAAACTTACGGGAAAAGTTGGGAGGGGAGCAAAGAGGAAGCGAGGAAGAGCCAAACTCACCCAGCAGGACTCCCAAAGTCGCGGGCCCAGAGCGCAGCGGTCGATCCTCCATTTTAATCCCGTCCAGCATCTTGGCGCAATTGACCGAGCCGCGAGTCAAGCAGTTTTCCAGCGCCTCCGGTCCCGCGGCTACGTCCATGGGGCGGAAGGCGAGCTACGGAAGGGGGGTGGGGGGGGGGAAGCAGCGGCCGTTTAGTGGCCGCCCCGGCTGGGATCCGGACCGCGGAGCAGCGGGACGGCGCCGAGGGCAAAGGCGAGCTGAGCGCAGCCTAGAGGCCGAAGGAGCCGTCCGTCCATCGGCGGGGCGGCCGGGCAGGTCACCTGCTGGCTGAAAGGCGCCTCCGGGGCCCCTCTCGGGGTGGAGGGGGCGGCCAGGCCCTCCCCGAAGCAGGGAGACGCCCGGCACTGCATGCACCTGCGAGCGCAAAAGCTGTTCTCCTCTGGAGCTCTCCTCGGCCCAAATGCCATCCAAAACTCCCGAGCCGGGAGGCGCTCAGTTTACAAGCGGCGGAAAGCTGCTGCGGAGGAATACCTCCGCCCCGCCGCCGCCGCCGCCACCTCCCCTCCCCTCTCCTGCGCCTCCCCTCCTTTTCCCAAAAAGGCGGGGGGGGGGAGAGAGAGTGAGAGTGAGAGAGACCGAGAGAGAAGAAGAGGAGGAGGGGAAAGGGAATGAAAAAAAACTTGCTGACATTTGAACTCCCAATCGGTGTGCCTAATATCCCTACGCCGCAGTGAGGCGGTCCCTCGCCTGTCAAATAGTGCGTCCGCTTACGCTCCCTCCCCTCCCCCCTCCACCCCAAAATGGGGGCAGCCCTCCAAAAAGTGAACCGAGGAAGGAAAGAAAAACGGAGCGACGGGGATCGAGAAATAAGGCAGGGAGGAGAGAAAATGGGGGGGGGGAGAGACGAGGCAAGCCCCCCCTCCCTGGAGGGGCAGTCGGCCGTGACAAAAGGAGCCGTCAGTCAGGTAGAGAACAGGGGGAGAATTTCGGCAGGTAAGCCGTCCGGAGACGGAAAAAGAAGAGTTTTCGCTTCGGGTAGAAAGGGAAGGAGTCGGAAGCAGAGAAATGGTGGGAAGGAAAGATTGAAGAAAGAGAGAAAAGAGACTTTACGGTTGGACTGCTTAAAATGAATACTTGGGTAAGAAAAGGTGGAAGACTTGCAAAAGGGAGGGGTACTTAGGGACTATCCAGCTCCAGTCCTCTGAACAGGGCGGGGAGGGGAGGGGGGGATGCAGAGAAGGAAGGGAGGAAGAAAAAGGCTGCGGGGATCCCTGCCCCCCTCCCTTCTCCTGTCAAAGAGACCCCGCGCTCAAGTAAGCCGCCTAAACTCACAAGGAACCTCGCCCGGCAGGTAAGCGCCTTTGCTTCCCTTCCCTTCTACGGGATACGCGCCTTTCCTTCCACCTGGACGCCGCCGCTACCTGAAGGTTATGTTTGGGAAGGGGAACAAATGGGGGACGGGGAGGGTTCTCTGCTGGGTTGGGGGAACCGGCGGCGAGAAAGCATCTGGAGGGTTACCAAATGGGCAGCCGGACTGGAGGTCCCTCCATCCGGGATTCGGAGTCAGGAAAACCTGGTTGGTGGAGCCGTAACTAGCCCCTCTCTTCTCCCTGCCTCTTGCGTGATGAGGGGAGTGGGGGACACAGGGGAGGGTGTGTAGCTTGGCACTTGGAGAAGTTGGGGGGGGACCCTTAGAAACGCGCGCAGATGCCTCAAACACGGCCACACTCCGATTCGGGCGACTTCAGCCTTTCCCCAAAACGCCAAACCAAATTCTGCGCCCAGGATTTGGATGGGGGGTGTCGTCTTAAATCTCCCCCAAAAAGTTTTAAACCCGCCTGGCGGATCACCACCTCTGATTTTCAACCTCTGGAGCGAGCGGTCCAGGCTTCCCGGCCGTCCCAAAAGCGACAAACCCACCCGCGCACAAGCGCCCACCCCTCTCGCTTGCAGACACCTTCGCCGCCCTCTCGTGCCAAGTTCTCTGCGTGTTTCCACCCCCACCCCACCCCCACCCGCTTCGGCGTGTACCCTTCTTCGGTGGCGGTGGGGCGGGGCGAGAGAGGAATGAGTGCCTGAAATTTTGAGCGGGGCTGGGGGAGAAAAAGAAGGCCTATCCGGACGCGATTGCCCCGAACTTTTTCAATTCCAATCCCGCTCCCTGGCGCGCGTAAAAACGCAAGCCGCTTTGGACCGGGGTTTGGCGAATGATACACCCCCCCCCTCTTTTCTTTTTAAATAGAGACGCCTATAGGATTCCACTTTTTTCTTTCTCCTTCTGGGCCTGCTTTGTGAACGCG
Organism: Pseudonaja textilis; assembly: GCF_049901715.1. Classification (NCBI taxonomy): domain Eukaryota; kingdom Metazoa; phylum Chordata; class Lepidosauria; order Squamata; family Elapidae; genus Pseudonaja; species Pseudonaja textilis. The sequence continues at coordinate 7,732,293 of NC_142006.1, forward strand.
AGTGCGCTGCGCTTCTGAACTGCAGGTAGAGACAGGCCTCAAAAACGGGATCCCCCTTTCCGGCAACGTTAGCTCGGCTTGGCGTTTAGTTTTATTTCCATCCTGAAGAAAACGAAGTTGTCTAAACTGCCGGTGGAATCTTAGATATTTCGTTCTCAAGGGAGACAGACGTTTCAATTGTCGGCTCTCTCTTTTGGGCGGGGCGAGCTGGGGGAGGATTAAGAAATGACAAGCTCCTAGTTTGTGCTGCCCGCCAGGATGAGGCTGGATCCCAATTCACCCCACCTTCGAGTAGACCCATTGGGAATTGGTGGAAAGAAGCAGGCTTTGAGCCTGCTTGGCTGCTGTAGATTATATGCTCGGTTCAAGATAAAAGTTATTTACAATCTTACCCTGAGTCTATAAACTGGGTTACGGGGCGGCGTTCCCTACAGTTGTTAACTCTGACAGCTTCTGAGTACATCTTTCGTTTCCAGTTTCCAAAGTAGAAGATTTATTAACTTTCACAAGAATATCGAGGTGCAATGGGAAGGGAATGATCAGCCTTTAACTCCTCAGCCCAGCTCTTCTCACGGGGTTGTTGTGGGGGAAATAGGATGCGGAAAGGGCACTGTTTGTGTTTCCTGGCCTTTAGTTACTTACAAAATAAAAATGACGGGATAGGGGGGGAAAAAAAACCCTTATAAAATAACTTATAAAAGATGGAATAAAATCAAACCCCCGTTGTTATGGTTCCTTAAGCTTGGTTCCTTACATTTTTAATTATGTTTTGGAACAGAGAGGTAGACGTTTTCGTTTTCCCAAAATGCAGAGTGCAAAATGCCAGAGGAAGGAAAAATATCTCAGTTATAGACATTATTTGCCTATCAAAGCAGACCATATAAACGTGCAGGGGGCCCTCTCCTTGGATACTTTTCCCCACCCCGAATCTCCTTGTCTCTCCCAACTTGCATTGCAGGGCATCCAGAAATCTGCCAAGCTTGGATAACTTTCCTTTGATATTCCTCTTTCTTTCTTTCCCAGTTTAGAGATCTCTATCTGAGTGTTTTTTTCCCCTCAGCCAGTAAAAATGCGATTTCTGCAGTCTGCGAGGGAAGAAAATCAGCCGCAGCTTATAATAAAGTGCTTTAAATTTGGAGCTCGGAATTAAAAACCAACATTTCAAGACCCTGAAAGCTGAGTGGATTGGGGGGAAAAAGTGGTTCAGCCGAAAGTAAAATCCAAAGTCTCTCTTTATCTAACCAAATTCAGTTTCCCCCGAAACAGAGTTTTCTTTCTCCAGCTTATCCCTCGCTCTTACCACCAGAAGAGAATTCCTGACCAAGAATTGAATAATTCGGAAAAACCGAAAAGTGCCTAGGAACTGAACCAATCATTTGCGCTGGAGTCCAGAAAAATTGCCATTAGGCCTTGTTGCCGGTTTATCTAGTCCAGATATTTTACGACCCCTGGGCCACATCCAACCTTTTGGCTGTCTTGCCTCGCTCGCATGGATTTTTATTTTGGTTTTATTTGGAAAATGACTTTAAAAACAAACAAACAAAAAAACAATGTAGATGCGTGAATATGAAACATATTTCACAGTCCTCTTGGCTTGGCTCTCCGCCAGAGTCCCAGTTTCTCGCCTCTTGGGGGAAATTAATTGCCCACCTCTGATCTAGTTTAATAAAGGAGCTCAACCCCCGTGGATGGCTAAACCAGGTTAGGTTCCATTTCCCCATTCTGGAAATCTGCTTCCCGTCCGGAGTCGCTAAGGGGCGACTCTGGAAAGGACCCCCCATTCTTGAAAGGGATGGGCATAAATAGAATAAAACAAAACGAATCGCTGGGGAAAGGAGATTGCGTGGAGAGGGTAGGTTCGGACAAGAGGCGCTCCGGTTTGAATGAAACAGACTTCCCCGGGATCTCTTTTCTATTTCAACCCGCGTTGAACGGAATACCTTCCTGAACCCAGTAGTTGCGCCCCCACGAAATGCCACTGGCCTGGATTCCTGGCTAACCTACCAAACCTACCAAGCAGCCTTTTTGTCCTAACCAGAAATTTAGCCACGATTAACGCTGAGGGACAAACGAAGTGACCTGGTTTAAAGAAGTCGTGTGAAAGAAACCAAAGTGCGCGCAGTTTGAAGGACGGGGATTATTTCAGGGCAAGAGATGTAACACCCCCTCCCCCCACCAAAAAAAATAACTCAGGAAAAACCATCTATAGAGGGGAAACAAAAATTAATCCCAGGCGCCACTTACCTTGTCTTCGTTCCTCACTGGGGCCGACCACTTTCACCCAACGGTAACCAACTTCTGTCCAGTATCAAGACCGAATCGAAGGCCTGGGAGCATCCCCCGATTTTCCCATTTGAGGGATGGCGGGGAGGAAGCAACTTTCATTCTTTGGGGGCGGTGCGCCTGAAGCCCAAAGCTACAGATCCGTGTAGAGCTGTAACGTGCGAATCGGCTTGCTCTCTTTTCCAAGGAGAGCGGGTGGGAATGAAATCGCCCTTGAGTTTGAAGGTAGCTTACTTTCGAGAAGACTGAAAGAGAAAGCAGACAGGAACACCGGTTAGCCTGCAGTCCCACCGAGCGAGGCTAGAAACTGTAGCTGTGGTGGGGGGTTGATTTGACTCCATTCATCCTGGGTGAATCGAAGTTTGGACATTGCTTGGCTCTAACCTGCATTTTGATCCCCCCTTTTCTCCCACCTCTCCCTGCTTGCGTGCCCATGGACTCCCCCCTCCCCCCCTCCCCGCAATAGGGTCTGGATTCTCCCATTCGAATCCAAGCTGGATTTCCTAGTGGTCTCCCATTCAAGCTATAACTTCTGGTTCACCCACGGAAAAACGGAAGAGCTGCCCTATTTTTTGCTTAGCTCAATCTCTCTTCCCTCTGCTATCCCAATTCAGAATAACAGAATAATTCCTAGCACCTCAGAAGGATTTCTCACCCCCCCCCCCACATCCAGGAATGATCCTAAATCCACCGTTTTGACAGAGATTGGGATTATATTTCACCCCCATAATTGAATAAACTATATGACGAAGGTGCGAGACGTTTCATCCAAGCCAAATAGTAGCTGAGATCCTGGGATAATCCCAGCCTGTGGAAAGGCAGAGGCAGACTCAAAAATCCATCTGAGTTAGGCTAAATGGAGATTATATGCAGTAAAGGTCTCAAAATATTCTGAGATATTTTTTAAAAGCATCTTGCTTTAACTTTAGCTTAATTTAAAAAACAACAACAACACCCGATCGATCTCTCTCTCTCTCAATTTCAAGAGGAAGGTGCTTGCTTAGAAACGGGACTTTTTAAGGCTTTGCATTAAGCCATAGTTTGCTTAAACAAAGTTAGCTGGCTGGGTCAAGTGAAACTTGTATGGGGTAGCAGAATTTGAGAGAATGAGAGGGTGGAGTTTAGCTTTGCAACTCTAATCAGATGTGGTTTATTTAAAAACCAGGTAAACTATGGTTCAGACTGCATCAACCAGGTTAAACCATCTTTAAAGAAGTCGGGGAAACAGCTAATAAATCTGAAGGTGTCCTATTACACTATAAATGCAGTCTATTATGATATCTCTCTCTATATATATATATATCTACATATCTAGCTAGCTAGGTAGGTAGATAGATAGATAGATAGATAGATAGATAGATAGATAGATAGATGGATGGATAGATGAGAGAAAGAGCTTGCGCCCCAGAGAGAGAGAGAGAGAGAGAGAGAGAGAGAGAGAGAGAGAGAGAGAGAGAGAGAAAGCTTGCTTTCACATGACTGTTTAGAAATCTCTGTTGTATCCCAACGGGAGGGGGGGAGGTGGAAACCTGATAAACAAAGGGCATCCACCTCCAATTAAATTTACCTAAACAAACAAACAAAAAAACTAATCTCGTGTTATACCTCTAAATTCCGCAGGATAGTTTGAGAACATGTTGGTTTTAAAGAGAAGGAAGGTTGCCTAACTTGCCTGTTTTTTAGACGCAATCCTGCGCAAGAGGCCTCCTTTCCCAAACGCCCTAACTTGCCAGCCTTAACGAGCGGAGCCTCCCCTAATTGGTCATCTAATCCCTAGGCACACATAGCCCATCATCCCTGTACCCCTAGGCTACCTGGGCCCTGCAAGATGGGTGTGGCAGTTCATGCTAGAAGGTGCCAGTCTAAAAAAAAACCATGTTGGGTGCACCTCCATGTCTCTTGTTTAACCAGGGATGAAAGCTGGAAGTTGAAGCTTGGCTTGTAGGTATAACAGGTTGGGTTGGGTTGGCCCCAACCCAACACGGAACCCAAGATGGACCCCATCGATTACTGAATTCACTTTCTTCCAACCCCATAAGCCACTGGATCCGAGACCTATGGACAGCCTGGGATGTGTCTTACTGTGAACTGCCACACCCATCTTGCAGGGCCCATGTAGCCTAGGGGTACGGGGATGATGGGCTATGTGTGCCTTGGGATTAGATGACCAATTAGGGGAGGCTCCGCTGGTTAAGGCTGGCAAGTTAGGGCATTTGGGAAACGAACAGGATTGCGTCTAAAAAGCAGGCAGTTTAGGCAACCTCCCTTCCCCTTTAAAACCGACGTGTTCTCAATATATATATTTTTGCCTTGGGGTAAAATGTGGGGTAGATGCTCAACCCCTTCAGTCTGTTGAGGCCTCCCTGTGTTTTTTTTAAGCCAAGCAGGTTGGTCCAGTTCCACAGCATCCTAAATGGAAGGCACAACATGGCAGGCCGAGGTGGGGTGGACTGGTGTGTGCGGCGGCCCAGGGTGTGGCGTGCAGGCTCAGAACCTGGGGTGATGCGGCTGCCCTTAAACCAGGGTTAGGAATCCAGGAGGTGCGCAACCTAGCTCCCAGAATCTCGGGTTAATAGTGGCCAGGCCAGGCCAGGCCTTGCGCTCCTTTTGCCCCCTAGTGGTCCAGGTGCAGAACCCCCCCCGCGCCCCCTCTCGGTCCTTCTTTCTCCGCGGCCCCATCGAGGATGATGGGCCGACCGATCCCTTTTATAAGCGACTTGAAGGCTTCATCTCGTTCGATGGGGGAAGAGGGGAGTCTCAGTCGTTTTGGGGGGACGGGACGGGAGAGACCCTTCCAATTCTTCCCCTTTTTGACCGAGGTAAAGGGAGGGGAAACACGAAGGCAACAAGCGCGGCGGCTCCGGACCCCTTCAGATGAAAGCGAACCCTCGGATCACCCATCTCTGCCTTCCTCGGCTGGTTGTTTCCCAGGGCTTAGGAAAACCAAGGCGGTGAAGAAACGGCAGAAAGCAGGAATGCCGGGCGAGCTGGGGCCGTCTGGAGGAGTGCAGCGCTTGTGCCTGAGTCAGCGAAGCCGAGATAAAAATAAACCCGCGGCTTTCTTCCAACGCACGCTTAATCTGGGCGATGCTGAGCGGGCAAACCTGGTTATGATGGAACAGAAGAAGCACCAGGAGGGATTCTCTCTCCGGTCGCTGGCTCGGATCACAGCCGACGCGATCCTCTTCATTGGACGCAGGGAACTGGGATTTTACGGCACCCAAGTTTAGACCCAAACGGATCCACTCTGGGTGTCTTACGGGTTAGAAGCCTCTTTGGATATCCGGGAACAAAACCCAAAACAAAACCTCGGGGTCCCAAAGAGCGGAGAGATTTTCAACTTGATCACACACCCCTTTGCCCCCCACCCCCTCCCCCGTCGTGGCGGTGGGCACCATTCAGACGATGCGTTGAAAGGTAAAGCATCAAATCAGCGCCGGAAGCTTCGCGGCTCAGTTCGAGGTAGGCGACGTGAGCAGACCAACTTTGCAAACAAACCAGGGTTAGACCAAGCCTAGCCCGTGAAGACGGAAACGAAAGCGGCCAGCCTAACCCGAACCCGAACCCTTCAATCGACAAGCTTAAACCCACAGGGCGACTTTGCCACGTGCTGGGGGGGAGAGAGAATAAATTTCCTTTCCTTCGTTAAGTATATTTGCGATCAGCTGTCATTTTTCCCCCAAGTTGGCACCCTGGTACCTGGGGAGAAGGGAGGTGGGGCCGTAAATTTGGCAGCCGCATTTATGTTATTTATTTAGCTTTATAAATAAGTAAAATAAATAATAAATAAATGCCAGGATAAGGTGCTAAGCTATATTTCTAGAGAGTCGCTTGCTTGGCCGTTTTTCTATTTTGCTTCAGATGGCTCCTTTTTGGTGTGTGTGTGTGAGAAAGAGAGAGAGAGATTGAAACTCACAAGGTGCATTCAATAAACTGGATCCAAAGTCCATGAAGTGACTTAATTGCACCAGCAACATATTTAATATTCATTTGTCAAAGGACACCAACAGTAAATAGTTGTAAAAAAAAAAATCCATATATAACTTAAAAAGAACCCACCAACTTCTTTAATTGTCAAAAGTTAGAGAGGCAGGTTTAGGATGGCGCCCCGGCATTTCCTAGGTAGGCACTTCCGTGGTTCCCCTTCCCTAGCATAGGTGAGGTGGGGGGGGTCATTTTGGGTCTAAATTAGAGAATCTGTTGCCTTGGAAGAAAGGGGGTCAGGCATGAAAGAAAGAAGGGCGCCTGGATTGCCAGTGCCTAATTCTGTCACCCTTTCCTGGTTTGTTTCCCTCCTTAAATATTCAGACAACGGGCTGGCTGACACTTGGGGATTCTTCTTCTAGGAACTATTTTCTAAAAGAAAGAAAGAAAGAAAGAGGGGGGGAAAGAAAGAAAGAAAAAGAGAAAGAAAGAAAAGAAAGAAAGAAAGAAAGAAAGAAAGAAAGAAAGAAAGAAAGAAAGAAAGAAAGAAAGAAAGAAAGAAAGAAAGAAAGAAAGAAAGAAAGAAAAACCCATTATGTGAGGTGTCTTAACTACTTGATCTTGGCTCAATTTGTACAGGGCTACTGGGAGGCAGGGATCGCGTGATGGTTTAGGACGATGGGACTTGTAGGGCTGACCTCCGGGGACAAAAGTCAGCCGCTGTCAGGCTAGGTAGCAGAAACGAGCTGGGGACTTTTCGGAGCCCAACATAGCAGCTGTTACGCCAGGAGTTGGGGCAAAAAGGCCCTGGAGGAGCTGTCCTCTCTCCAGGAAGGGAGAGTCGGAGAAGTCGGAGCAATTCTGTTTCCCAGTAAAGAAAAGGGAGGGAGGGAGGGAGGGAGGGAGGGAGGGAAGGAAGGAAGGAAGGAAGGAAGGAAGGAAGGAAGGAAGGAAGGAAGGAAGGAAGGAAGGAAGGAAGGAAGGAAGGAAGGAAGATCACTGATGATGTTACCTAGTTGGGTAATGCAAGAAAACTTTTTCTCTGCAAGAAAACCACCAAGCTCGGAGAGCACAAAGCACAACTGAAACGGCTCCCAAATATTCTCTCACTTTCGGTTTCTCAGGGTAAACCCAGGGATCCTTTCCTTCTCTCCCTATCTATCAACATGCCCTCTATTCCGCCCCACCTTTCAACTCACAAAAAGCTCCCTTCGACACCAATTCTTGCAGAATTGTTGAGCGGGCACTAAAAAAAAAAATGCCAAAAATTGAAACAAAAAGGAAATTTATTTCCATTTCAGAGCTCCATACCCTGGCCTGACAATTTTTTTTTTGAAATTAAAAAAAGAAAAAGAAAAGATTGTGGTAAGATAGAAATATGAAAAACAAACAAACACATTAAAGCAAGGGAAAACAGGCCCAGCTGCGAAACTATGTGCCTCTGGCACCCACTTCGTCCTCCAGGATATCTCTGGAGCCCATATCAACCCCAAAGGTGTTCTTCAGAAGGAAGGAATGGCAGACTGCCAGACGGCACACGGTTGGTTTTGGGGTGGATATTCACCTGATTGGAGCAGGGGGGAGGGAGAGGGGAGAGAGAATAAGGCAGAGAAAGAGAGAGAACGAGAAAGAACAAAGAGAAAGGGAGAAAGGCTGGGGAAGAGAGAGGGAGAAAGAAAGAGAGAGAGACTGGGAGAGAGAGAAAGAGAAAGAGAAAAGGAGGGGGAGGAAAGAAAGGCGTGGAGGGAGAGAAAGAGAGAGGACAGAGGAGAAAGTGAGCTACGGGGTGGCAAATAATAACCTTTGGGATTTGAAACTCTGCAACCACTCTTGCCTTGTTCTGCAGAGAGAAGGGATCAGAGATGGTGGCAACTGATCATAGATGACCTTCATTTCCTACTCTTTGGAATGAAGACACACAGAACTGGATCCAGGGATCTTGGTTAGTTCGCCCAGACCAATCCAGGAGTAAAACTCCTACAGATGTTTTGCACCCTAAACCTTTTTTCCCACCTGTTGAGAGGCTTTCACATATTTTCTTGAAAGGCAGGTAAACTCCTGCAAGTCAGGGTCAAATTTTATGCCTGCCTGCTAACGGTTTCAGGGTGCCATTTCTACTTCCTTATGCGCGGCGTTTTTGCCCCACGTTTTCCCATGGCCAGGGTTTCTGGGGTGGGTGGGTTCCACGTCAATTTGGGACTAGATCAGGCGGACTCCCCACCTCCTTCCAGAAACGCGAAGACGGTCCCTTTTCTTTGCGCGCAATCTCCAGTCTCCAGTCTTCTTATCGCTGGAGAATCAATTCCGCTAACCAGGTTCGCCACAAACTCTCCCAACTGGGAGCTGCTGAAGGGAGAAAAGGGGAGAGAGAACAGCCAATGTAGGCTAGCTGAGTTTCGCAGCCTCCCCTGGGCTTGCTGTGAATTGCGGTGCGGGTTTATCGCTGCCTTTAGAATGCGCGTCTCCCTGTCTTTTTGGAGAGCCGTGCGCCCTGGGCGCCAAGATCCCTTTTTCTCCTTGCTCAGATGTTCCAATCTAAAATCGACATATATATTTTTTTCTGTGCCAGAATTGAGGATTCCCAACAGGAGGGGATCTGGTTCAGCCTCTTAATTTGTGGAAGCTTTTTAGCTTCTCGTTCACCGACTTCTCTCTCTCTCTCTCAAGCCGTTGGCCAACAGTTGTTAGTTGGTTATGTGCCATCAAATTGGTGCCGACTCTTAAGTGGACAGAGGGATAGATTTTTCTCTGGGATGACCTGTCCCTAACCGGATCCTTTCAGTCTTCCAAAGGTGAATCTAAACTGCCACTATAACTGACTCCTTCCCTTTTACTGCTTCCACCTTCTCAGCATCAAAGGCGGCTTCTCTAGAAAGTTGAGGGAAGTTCGCATAATACGTCCGAAGAAGGATGAATCTGAACTTCGTGGAATGGTTTCATCATCCCTTGAGTTTGTTTGGTTCTCCATAATATCCTTGTCTTTTGCAACATCAATATCCAAAAGCATCAATGCCCTTCTTTTTCTCCCGCTTCTTCAAGCTTTTGGAGAGCATAATTTCTAAATATTTCAGTCATGAGAATCTCTTGACAAAATAAGACATTTTTCTTGTTGCTTGCTGCCATTAAGCGCTTAGATTTTGAAACTGTCCAACTCCAACAAAGTCTTTTTTTGTAAAAGAAATTCTCAAATTAGTCCATTGGAAAAAATATTTTAATGTATATTCCCTCTAGCCACAATTTCTTCTCTCCAGCCAAGCCTAATTTCTAATGTTAGGGTTCAAGTTTTGTGGAAGTCTTCTTATATCGTAGAATAATTAAATCTTGAACTACTTTCTCTGATGTAAAGCCCCTCTGCTGAAATTGTCAAAATCCAGAGAGGGGGAAAAGTCATTTTAAAGTCTCCAGCTGTACAGCTACAGACCTGATCCCAGAGTAATAACTGAGCCGAGAGGGAAGAAGAACATTGATCACAAAGCACTAAAAAGTAGATTATATAAAGGTCCCACCATCTCCCCATTTTTGCATTGCTCCCTTTTGTTTATTATTGTTGTTGTTGTTGTTGTTGTTGTTGTTGTTAATCTTAACGTTTTAATTTTCAATGCCCAACATTTTTGGAATATTTCCTTAACCTTCTAACTCTTTATATTGTTTATGTTTGACAGTGAGTTTCGTGACGTATAAATGTAATAAATAAATAAGAATGGCCATGGAGGAAGGAATCGAACCAGGCAACTTCCTTCGGAGCTTAACTGAGATTTACTTTTGAGTAGGCAGTGATTATCAGCTCCAGCCCTGCCAGATAAGGATCAAAGCCCTGAAAAGTTACAAGGCATCCTAAAGATCAAGGCACCTGTTCAGCTGGTTTAAGTGGCTCCAAAAATAACGTGATTATCCCACAAATTTCCAGCTACCTGGAGCAATTTACAGGGAGTTTTCTCACTGCAAGTCTTGGTCCTCCCCTAATGTCTGACTCTCCTCACCTGGTCCTTTCCCTCCTAACTATTTAAGGTAACTTTAAAGAGGGCGGAGAAACATCACCTTTGCTTGTAGTTGCTGTAAGGAAGACCAGAATAATAATAATAATAATAATTCTTCTTCTTCTTCTTCTTCTTCTTCTTCTTCTTCTTCTTCTTCTTCTTCTTCTTCTTCTTCTTCTTCTTCTTCTTCTTCTTCTTCTTCTTCTTCTTCTTCTTCTTCTTCTTCTTCTTCTTCTTCTTCTTCTTCTTCTTCTTCTTCTTCTTCCTCTTCTTCTTCTTCTTCTTCCCCTTCTCTTTCCTTTTTCCTTTTTCCTTCTTCTTCCTCCTCTTCTTCCACCTCCTCTTCCTCCTCTTTACACACATTGAATGGCCAGATGCAATGCTCCTTCTTTCTTCTCTTTCTCCTTCTCCTTTTCTACTCATTATCTATCTTCTCCTCTTCAAATTCTTCTATGTTGGGGAAACAAACCCTATAAAATTTCTTTCATTGCATCATAGGCCAGCATACAACCCATCACATTATGGTTTTGATCGTGTGACTCCACTCCAAAATCGAGCGCTTAAAGGTGGACAATTATGTCAGGCTGGTTGGGTTGTCTACTGGTTCTTGCTAAGGTTTGGGTGTAGGTGAAGGAAGACAGTGAATATGAAATGGGTGGAAGACCATTAAAGAAAGATCCAAGCTAAAACTAATGATCAGAACTATTAATCAGTAGGACGGCTTTCCTCCAGAAGTTGTGGTTGCTCCATCACTAGAGGTTTTCAAGAAGAGACTGGACAACCAATTTACCAGGCTGGTACAATATAAGGTCTCCTGCTGAGGCAGGGGGTTGGACTAGAAGACCTTTGGGGTCTCTTTCAGTCTTATTATGTTCTTCATTCTAAACTCAAGGAGACTTGGGGCTCGTTTTTAATCACCTGGACACTTAAGAGATTTTGACCTCCTTCTTGTTTTCTGCAGCCGCAGCAAAGGCACCTGAGAACTGAAACTCTGCCTCTTTCTTGCCTGGAAGACACCAACTAGACAGGAAGGTGAACTAATGCCTTTAGACTGTCCCTTTCCATCTGCTTCAGATAACGGAGAGAAGGGAAGAGCAGCCTGGCCAGACTGCCACGAAGGAGCATTACCGTTTGAAATGAACGCCGAAAAAGATAAGCAAGGAAGAGAAAACGCCCAGATTTTTGCCAGGTGGAAAAAACTGCATTTATCATGGATTTGGGCATTTGGAAGCCCAGGTTGCATAGGCCCTTACATTCATCGCCAGAAATGCGGTACGGTATTTTGGAACTAGGTTACTTTGAGGTGTGTTTCACATGATTTTATAAATATTGGATGCTGCCTTTCTGTACATGAACATGTACTACTCCACGTAAGGAATTATACGGTGTGTGAAGGACCCCCTGAGGATTTCATTCCGCAAGCCATTGCCAGATATAAGGGGGGTGGGGTAATCATCGCGGCGGCTCAGGGGCTAAGACGCTGAGCTTGTCAATCAGAAAGGTTGGCAGTTCGAACCCCTACCGCTGCGTGACGGAGTGAGCTCCCATTCCTTGTCCCAATAGCTTCTGCCAACCTACCAGTTCGAAAGTATAAAAAAGATGCAAGTAGAAAAATAGGGACCCCTTTGGTGGGAAGGGAACGGCGTTCCGTGAGCCTTCGAAGGCATTCAGTCATGCTGGCCACATGACCACGGAGACGTCTTTTGGTCAGCGCTGGCTCTTTGGCTTTGTAATAGAGATGAGCAGCGCCCCCCAGAGCCAAAAAACACCTAGCACAGATGTGCGAGGGAAACTTTTACCTTGATCATCTCTTTCAAGGCCATTGAGCCAGTGCTATCCTAAGACATTTCCATGGTCATGTGGCCAGCATGACATCAAAGGACCCTGTAACCTTCCCAACAGAGTGGTACCTATTTATCTACCTGCACTGGCATGCTTTTGAACTGCTAGGATGGCAGGAGCTGGGGCGAGGGCAGGAGCTTGCCCCGTCATGTGGAGCTTGGGTCACGAACCTGCGCTGCCTGCTTTCCAGCCGACAAGCGTCTTCACATCTGAGCCCCTGTGCCACCGCATACTACATCTCTAATACCTATTAATTAGTCTCACCTTGTCTGTGAGCACCAACTCTTCTTGTCCATCCCTCAGAAGACGATCCTTCTTCGCATTTTCACACTTCTAAAGCACTATGGAGTTCATCCTGCCTTTATATTTGTGGGTGAGAGGCTGGGCAGGTCTGCTGTGGAGCCACCTAGTCCAGATTCCTGAAGTAGCACCTCCATTGTCTAAGCTGAAGCAATAAAGATAGTGGATGGGACAAGAATTAAGACCACGGTGGCCTGGAAAGCGTGGACAATATCTTGTCCCTCCCACCCCTACCCCAATGATTGGTAAAAACTTTGTAGGTGAGATCCCATAACTTCGTTATGAGACGGTCTCGAGGTGTAGACCAATGCCCCTTCCCACAACAACCAAACCTCCACTGGTCTATCAGGAGAAGTGTCTACTTTTGAGCTTCCTACTTTGGCCTACAGAAAGCTGGTCTAGATATACAACCGGTCCAAAAGATATTTGCTTTATGGAATTGCAATAAACAGGTAGCTGAATAAGACTCATCCTGAGATCCGGAAGCTGGGTGGGTCTAGAGATTTCACCCAGGGGTTTAGAGGATGCCGTATAGGTTGGACCAATGGAACAGAATATTTGTAGCTCAGGGTTGATCTGTGAGGTCCTTGGTGCTCTCTGAGTTTGGTTATTTTGCCTTATAGTTAGAATGCCCACTTGTGTTTGGGCTGAAAGGGAGGAATGAGTTGTAAATGAATTATGACTGAATTGATATAGTAAGACATGCAGACCATTGAAATAAACTTGAGACAATTAGAAAGATATTCTTGTGGGACATGGCTACAGGGAGTGCTCAATTGATGGCCATAACTGAGCCTCAAATTTAGGTCGCTAAGTAAGATGTTTGCTCAGTGAGTCCTGTCCCATTTTTAACCACCTTTGCTGCCACTGTGGTTTGTTAACATTGGTAACACAGTTGTTAGGTGAATCCAGCTTGTCAGAAGGTCGCAAAAAGGGGATCTTGTCTCACACACACACACACACACACACACACACACCAGGGACATAAGTATGAGTCCACTGCCAAGGGGCTGAATGTTGACATGACCAAGGGGATGCATGGGTCGTAAGTATGAAAAACGGCCATAAGTTGCTTTTTCCCCCAGTGCCGTCTTCACTTTGAAGTGCCACTAAATGGACAGTCAAGGTTTATTTGTATAACTAAAATGATGCCTGGTTAATGCCTTGAATTCACGCTGCAACCTTCTGCTCACAGCTTCGTTGATCTTCAGGTTCTACTCCAAGAAATTAACAAATTCATTAACTTATTGCCTGGATTCCAAAGGGAGCCAACTCTATCACATGACAGCCTTAATTTTCAGTTTACAAGCAGCTGTTTTTCTGGGCAAATAGCATCCAGACTTATGCCCCAAACAAGTTTTAACTGAGTTTTGGAAGAAATTATACAGGTTCATCTTCCTTCTTGGAATATTCCTCTCTGAAATATAATCACCCCGGGAAAGGGAGGGAAAAAAACTCTACGAAAATAAAAATAAAATCACCTTGAATATGAAATACAGTTCATCTATGAAAGGCAGATGTGAACTGTTTGGGCTATTTAGTACACGGCTTAACATTAGAAAAACACAGATTAATGAAGAAAAACGTCACCCGTTGGGCTTGATTGGCAGGTGAGAATAATTACCAGCCTTCCACTTCCCTTGCTGTTGTCTTAAGCTGGTCCAAAGTTAAGAATTGTTTGTGTGTATTAGAATAGTAGAAGAATCAATTACATTGGTCTGAAAGAGGGGGACGGGGCGGTGGGGGTAAACCCTTCAATTATTTCAGGACTGTTCTAAGACAAGGTCAAAGTTCTCCCTGATTTTTAATTGGAGGATAAAGGACAATCTTACAAAAGCGGAGGGTTGGCCAACTGATCTTGTCAGCTTGGACATTTCTACTCTCGGAGAGACCTAAATCGGAAAGAAAATACGAAATTGGGTGAGACATGACCATGTTCTTCATGGATGAAAAAGGAAACCCAGAAAGAGAAAGAGAGAGAGATGCTATCTTACACTTTCTCACAATAAACAATATTATTTTATGGAGAGGAGAAAAGGAGAAGGAGAAAGAAGAAGAGGAGGAGGAAGAGGAAGAGGAGGAAGAGGAAGAGGAGGAGGAGGAGGAGGAGGAAGAAGAAGAAGAAGAAGAAGAAGAAGAAGGAGAAGAAGAAGAAGAAGAAGAAGAAGAAGAAGAAGAAGAAGAAGAAGAAGAGGAAGAGGAAGAGGAAGAGGAAGAAGAAGAAGAAGAAGAAGAAGAAGAAGAAGAAGAAGAAGAAGAAGAAGAAGAAGAAGAAGAAGATTATTTCAATTTCCTAGTGACTTTAAAAATAAAAACAAAAAACCAAACCACCAAAATTCAGCAGGTGGCAGCAGCAGAAATAACCGGCTGGGAATCATTCACCGAGATGAACTGACTGCTGAAACAACCGTGGATGAAAGAAAAACAGTGGGGAGAAAAAAAGAGGCTACGGATTGAGATTATGGTGTGAAGCGGCAAAACGATAAGAATGACAGGGTTTGGAAAACACAAAATAGACATTGGAACTGGCATGGGGGGGCGGGGGGGAGAGCTAGATATTCTTTCAGTGGAGTCCTGTGTGCTCTCTCCACTTGGTTGTTTTCTTGCAGACATTTCCTTACCCAACTAGGTAACGTTATCAGTGTTAGAAGGTTTGTGCTAGTGACAAAGTCCCACAAGAGCAAATCTGACCCCTTTACTGGCACTGATGATGTTACCACTGATGGTATCTTGGTCTGCAACAAAGCAACCATGATCACAGTTCTCTCTCTCCCTCCCTCCCTCCCGCACCCATCCATCCACCCACCCACCCACCCATCTATCTATCTATCTTTCTGGGTGTGGGTGGGTGGGTGGAAGAGAGAGGGGGAGGGAGAGAGAGAGGGAGGGAGAGAGGAAGAGAGAGAAATCCACTTACCATACGTATACATATTGAGCAATTCTCTCTTTTTGGGGGTGGGTAAGGAGACTACAAGCAGCTAAGGTTATCCTGAGGTCTGGAATGAATCCATGCCAAATTAAATCCCACTTATTTGCTGTTCCTTTTTAAATGCAGACCTGGTATCATTTATTACTCCCAAGGGGACCTGCCCTTTCCAAACACCCCAGCTCTTAGGAACCATCTTGGGAGCCGAAGACAGGTGAATTACCCCTGATTTACTTCTATCTGCATATTCCCCTATAACGTTCCCTTTCTCTCTCTCTCTCTCCCTTGCCCCTCTTCCGTCTTTTTAATTATTAACATTTGCACATCTGCACCCCCATTAATGCAGGGACTTATGGGTGGGATCGATCAGAGACTGAACCAGGAGAAAGGGGTTCTTAATTATTCGTTTAATTGTTCCGGGGGATCTTGCTGAGGGCGGATGAAGCTCTGGCACCCATACATTCATTCTGGCAATTTTACTGGGGCTGCTCTATTCCAGCCACGGGAGACAACTAGAGAAGTTTTTTTCTTTTCTCCTCCACAGATATTCCAGTCCTCTTCCTTGAACGTTCAGCTTTCGTTAAAAAGAGGGTTGGGAGGGGGGAAATATGTTTTTGAGCTGGAGGGTGCCCTGTTCTCTTAAACAAAGTCAGTTCAGAATGGAGCAAGGAGGAGACGGCTTCCAGAAGAAATCCGTCCTGATGAACCTGGGATCAGAAAGGCAACCGCCTGTATGGCTTTTGTAATAATGCAAAGGTGCTTGTGTTGATTGAAAACGACCCTAGTGGACTTCAGACTGAGCCACTGTCAGCCCCGATTCGTTTACTTGGCTGGCTTAATCACAGTTTACGGAAACCCTGTGGTCTGGAAGAGAAGAAGAGGAACCGAAGGAAGAGCATGGGGTGAACTAAATCACACTCTCTTGGTGGGCTTGGAGGGCTAATTGTCTTGCTTTCCCCCATGGTCAGCTGAATGACCAGTTGACCAAAGCAACTCAGCTTTGGGGTCCATTCAACAGATTGGCTCACTTTTTGGTGCCCTTGGGGCTTCAGACTTCTAGCGCTGGAAGTGTTGCTGGAAGTGTTAACTAGTTGGGTCATGAAACATCTGCAAGAAAGCAACCAAACTCAGAAAGCGCCAGGACCCCATGTTATCTTCCTCCTTCTCTTCTCTTCCTCCCCTTCTCCTCCACTCCACAAACCCCACTCCATTCCAGCACTGATGATGCTACCTAGTTGGGTCATGAAACGTCTGCAAGGAAACAACCAAGCTCAGAGAGCACCAAGGATCCCACGGCTCAAACTGGAGCTACAAATATTATTTTCTATTGATACATGGACTTAAACGGGACACATCAGCCGGGTTAGTGAAACACACCAGGCTAAAATGAGGTCAGGTAAATTGCTTCTGAGCATCTTGGAAGAGCATGGGAGACGTCTCTCATTCTCAGCCAGGTGCACGGATTTTTCTCTTTTTACCAGCCCTACTGAAATGTCCTTCCTTCCATCCTATGATCCAGTTCATTCAAACATGGCCTTATGAACTCTTCCCACCATCCCTCTCTCTCTCTCCTCTCCTTTCTCTCTGCTGTTTGTTTTCCTTGCGAATGTGGATTAAACATTGGTTTTGACTTCTCTCCCTCCTCCAAATTATTTAAACAGTGAAATAATATTTTCATTCTTTGGGAAAGAGGACAAGGTTTGAATGAGTCACTCTCCTGTAGTAAGCCAGTCTTCCTTGCTGCAGCTACTATTACTTTTTCCCGTTGGATGAGTCTTCTCCAATTCTTTCCCAAAAGATGGATCAGGTTAAGGGCAGACTCTCCAGAGGGAAAAAAATCTACGTGGCCCTTAAGAATTGACACCAATCAGTTCATCAATCAATCCATCAATCTTTGTAGAGACAAGCTGTACAATCAATAGAGAAGCTCATAACCCTGGGAATGGTAGAAGGAAAGAGAAGGAAGAATGGCGAGAAGCAAGATGGATGGATTTAAGAGTAAAGATAACACTACCAATGGCAGTAGCACTTAAGACTTATATTCTGCTTCACAATGCTTTGCAGCCTTTTCTAAGCAGTTTACAGAGTCAGCATCTTGCCTGCAACGATCAGGGTCCCCATTTTACTGACCTCAAAAGGATGGAAAGTTGAGTCAACCTCGAGCCCGTCAGGATCGAACTGCTGACAGTTAGCAGGGTTAGCCTGCACTACTGCAGTCTAACCACTGTGCTACCACACCAGAATGGGGACACCCCCGGAAGACCCAAAAGACCATGGCTGCTAAGAGTTGACACCAACTTGATATAAATCGATGGACCCATCAATCTTTGTACAGACAAGCCATGCAAACAATGGAGGGGGTTCGTAATCCTAGGAATGGTGGAAAGAGAAGGACCAGCACAAAGATGGATGGATTTAGAAGACCCAGTTAGGGAGAGAGTCTTCCGAAGAAAAACTATCTATGTGGCTGCTAAGAGTTGACATCGACTTGATGGGCCATCATCCAACCCAGCAAAAATAGAGGGAAATGGTTTCAGAGTAACTATTACACAACAGTCTTCCCATAGAGATAGTTGACTTGTACATCAGTATTCCAGCTAATCTAACGACTTTCTGTTGATGGGGTGGCTACTTTGTTTTGTTTTTTGGCTCTGTGGGTTTCTAAATAACAATATAAAAAAAGAAGGCCAAAAATGGCAGCTTTGTTTTTCTTGAAAATAACTTCACTAGACAAAAAAACAAAAAACTCAAGTCCTGTGCAGTAACTGAATCTGTTATTCATTTAAGCGCTCCTTTGAAATGTTATCTTTCCAGCTTGTTTGCTGTTTCCTCTTCTTAATTTTTTTTTTTAAAGAAGACCTCGTCTGCTGGGCCAGTTTTCCTTGATCAGGGTTTTTTTGGGGGGGTGGGGCGGCGGGGGGGGCATATGTTCTCTATTAGCCAAAAGAAACATTTCACACATTATAAACAGCCCTGTTCACAGACACCACTTCTGAAAGAGCGTATGAGAAGATCCTGTGTTCTCTTGGCCTGGGGTGCAACTTCCCCCAGCATTAACACGAATGGAATGAGAAGCTTCTGGAAGCTTTGGAGCAATCTAAAATGTTCTTTCAGAGATTACATCGATGGGGCAATCCCCAAGTCCTCAAAGGACTAAATGCATGTAAGGTGAACTTCCTTTGTGGTCTACTGCTGTGTTACTCATTCAGAATAACAGCATTGGAAGGGGCCTTGGAGGTCCTCTAGTTCACCCCCCTGCTCCAGCAGGAGACCCTATACCATTCCAGACAAGTGGCTGTCCGGTCTCTTCTTAAAAGCCTCCAGTGATGGAGCAACCAAGGTTATTTTCCTGTATCTTCCAAATCTCATGAAACCAAGCCAAGGGGTATCTTCTTGTTGCCAAGAATCCATGTTGTTGTTCAATTGCTGGCTCTTTGCGACCTCACAATTCTTGACAACAAGAAGATATCCCTTGGCTTGGTTTCATGAGATTTGGAAGGTAAGAGGAAAAAAAACCTAGTTGCGACCACTTTGGACTGATAGTCAAGACAAAGGACATATGGTTGATTGTTACCTGGGGATGCTTCTGAGATGCTTCCGTGGCCCTCTGGTCCAGGTGATGCTTGAATGACTTGGTTGTCTTTGGTGCAAAGATGAGACTTGGACACCACTTGGTCGTCTTCTTTACTCCTCTTTGGAAAAAAGTAGAGCCAGATGTTTTTGACATACTCAAAAATGGGGAAAGGTGCCCTAGTTCCCTAATCATCATGGCACGATCAGGAGAGGGAGGGGCAAAAAAGGAGAGAACAAAGTAACCGGTGCCCACAGCTGGACCAGGTTGTGAGAACAGGGTTGGGGTCTGGACAGCGTCATTAGAAGAAAAGCAGACTTCGCCTGATGCTCCCAATGAGTGATTAAAAAATATCAAAGTTTCCTTCCTTCCTCCCTCTCTCCCACTCTGTCTCCCCCGCCCCCAATAAATTAATATTAGGTCAGTTTTTATCCCCCCAAACATCAGTGACTGTCATCTCCTGTTCTTAAAAAAAACAGTAAGACTAACTGTTCTTGGTTGTAGTTTAACAAATTACTGAATAATTAGCACCCTATCGAACCAGAAACTTCATGTACAACATTCCTGGTTGAAGTCTCCAGTGACTATTGGCTGTCCAAAAACACAATTTTAAACCAGCTAGGAATGCTTTCCATATCACTGAAAGAATAATCAAATTTGGAAAGAAAAGGAGGAGAAGGGTGAACAATTGGGGAGACCAACGTGCAAAAGAATGAAAAGGACGTGGAATTTATTTTTTTAAATGCAATTTGAAGGAGAGAAAGGAGAGGTGGTGAATGACACATGGGGGCTTTGTAGAAAGGCAACGGCCATCCAGATAATGGAGGAGAACTGAGAAGGGGAGAGATAATTAGGACGCAAAGTCTGAAGCAATTTTGGAAAAGACCAGGAACCTTTGATCTTTATACAGAAGGGAGCCTTTTTCTACTCCTTGAGGTATTTGGGGAGGGGGAGAACCAACTCCATCAAAAGAAAGATGGCAGAGGTTGAGGGGTGGAAGCGAGGACTGTCCCTCTCTTGAAAAGTCAAGTCACACCTAATTCCACCTTAGCCTCATTATCTTAACTGGCTGCATATGACCTCGAGGATTTGGCCAAAAGGAGAAGAGTAGACAGAATAATTAAATCTGCAATTTGCAAAGTTGGAGCCCTATGCCTTTTAAAAAATAAATAAATCATCTTTTGGAGGCATGTTCCCTCACACACACACACACACACACACACACACACACACACACACAGAGAGACAGTATATTGTGCCTATCAGATTTGGAATTAAGCCTTTTTTGACCAGGTTAATATAAAGCAGGGGAAACAATCGGCTTAAAACCCGATATCCTGACCTGCTTTTCATTTGGCCAGAACTGGATTTCCTCTCGGTATTTGGAGTGTCCTACAACATCATTTCTCAACCCCCCCAAAAAACCCTTAGTTGATAGAATCCCTCTTTATTATTATTTGTTAAATTATGTAAATTCCACTCCCAATCAAACTTCCCAATTAGTCAAAAGAACCCGGCCCCAATTTGTTACAATCTGAGGAACTCCAGATCCTTTTAAAATGGTGTATGTATTCGAATCTGCTCTGGTTCTCTGTCGTGGAAGCAAATAAAACCAAATCTTTAATCTCGTGTGATTTATTTCAAATAGTTTCAGTCTATAGTCAGGAACCCTGAAAAAAGTTATTTTCCTCCAGGGTAGCACCTGCATCGACTTCCAATGTCGTAACAAGTTTGTGGGTATCCTGAGGTGGATAAAAATATTTTCTTCTTCCCTAACAAAACAAAACAAAACCACCCACCCACCATATAAACATGAAACACACAAAGAGCCTGTTTTCCTTTCTCCTTGACCAGGATAACCATGACTTATTATATGGTGATAAATATAAATAAATATATTCATTTTGCTGAAATAAATTCCAGCAAATTGCAGTTCCATGGCTGTGCTGGAAAACCTCAAACTGCCAGGGAAACCTCAAATGTTGGCCAAGAGCTTAGTGATATATCCCTTTTTT